>NC_143034.1:3432500-3455000 GCF_057628025.1 Oncorhynchus mykiss | reverse complement strand
AGGTGTGGTACTGGGTAGAGGTGTGGTATTGGTACAGGTGTGGTATTGGGTAGAGGTGTGGTATTGGTTAAGGGTGTGGTATTGGTTAAGGGTGTGGTATTGGGTAGAGGTGTGATATTGGGTAGAGGTGTGGTATTGGGTAGAGGTGTGGTATTGGGTAGAGGTGTGGTATTGGGTAGAGGTGTGGTATTGGGTAGAGGTGTGGTATTGGGTAGAGGTGTGGTATTGGTAGAGGTGTGGTATTGGTTAAGGGTGTGGTATTGGTTAAGGGTGTGGTATTGGGCAGAGGTGTGGTATTGGGTAGAGGTGTGGTGTTGGGTAGGGGTGTGGTATTGGGTAGAGGTGTGGTATTGGGCAGAGGTGTGGTATTGGTTAAGGGTGTGGTATTGGGTAGAGGTGTGGTATTGGTAGAGGTGTGGTATTGGTTAAGGGTGTGGTATTGGGTAGAGGTGTGGTATTGGGTAGAGGTGTGGTATTGGGTAGAGGTGTGGTATTGGTTAAGGGTGTGGTATTGGGTAGAGGTGTGGTATTGGGTAGAGGTGTGGTATTGGGTAGAGGTGTGGTATTGGTTAAGGGTGTGGTATTGGTTAAGGGTGTGGTATTAGTAGAGGTGCGGTATTGGTTAAGGGTGTGGTATTGGTAGAGGTGTGGTATTGGGTAGAGGTGTGGTAATGGTTAAGGGTGTGGTATTGGTAGAGGTGTGGTATTGGTTAAGGGTGTGGTATTGGTTAAGGGTGTGGTATTGGTAGAGGTGTGGTATTGGGTAGAGGTGTGGTATTGGTTAAGGGTGTGGTATTGGTTAAGGGTGTGGTATTGGTAGAGGTGTGGTATTGGTTAAGGGTGTGGTATTGGTTAAGGGTGTGGTATTGGGTAGAGGTGGTATTGGTTAAGGGTGTGGTATTGGGTAGAGGTGTGGTATTGGGTAGAGGTGTGGTATTGGGTGGAGGTGTGGTACTGGGTAGAGGTGTGGTATTGGTTAAGGGTGTGGTATTGGTTAAGGGTGTGGTATTGGATAGAGGTGGTATTGGTTAAGGGTGTGGTATTGGGTAGAGGTGTGGTATTGGTTAAGGGTGTGGTATTGGGTAGAGGTGTGGTATTGGGTAGAGGTGTGGTATTGGGTAGAGGTGTGGTATTGGGTAGAGGTGTGGTATTGGGTAGAGGTGTGGTTTTGGGTAGAGGTGTGGTATTGGTAGAGGTGTGGTATTGGGTAGAGGTGTGGTATTGGTTAAGGGTGTGGTATTGGTTAAGGGTGTGGTATTGGGCAGAGGTGTTGTATTGGGTAGAGGTGTGGTGTTGGGTAGAGGTGTGGTATTGGGTAGAGGTGGTGTATTGGGTAGAGGTGTGGTATTGGGTAGAGGTGTGGTATTGGGTAGAGGTGTGGTATTGGTTAAGGGTGTGGTATTGGGTAGAGGTGTGGTATTGGGTAGAGGTGTGGTATTGGGTAGAGGTGTGGTATTGGGTAGAGGTGTGGTATTGGTTAAGGGTGTGGTATTGGGTAGAGGTGTGGTATTGGTTAAGGGTGTGGTATTGGGTAGAGGTGTGGTATTGGGTAGAGGTGTGGTATTGGGTAGAGGTGTGGTATTGGGTAGAGGTGTGGTATTGGGTAGAGGTGTGGTATTGGGTAGAGGTGTGGTATTGGGTAGAGGTGTGGTATTGGGTAGAGGTGTGGTATTGGGTAGAGGTGTGGTATTGGGTAGAGGTGTGGTATTGGGTAGAGGTGTGGTATTGGGTAGAGGTGTGGTATTGGGTAGAGGTGTGGTATTGGTTAAGGGTGTGGTATTGGGTAGAGGTGTGGTATTGGGTAGAGGTGTGGTATTGGGTAGAGGTTTGATATTGGGTGAGGTGTGGTATTGGGTAGAGGTGTGGTATTGGGTAGAGGTGTGGTATTGGGTAGAGGTGTGGTACTGGGTAGAGGTGTGGTATTGGGTAGAGGTGTGGTATTGGGTAGAGGTGTGGTATTGGGTAGAGGTGTGGTGTTGGGTAGAGGTGTGGTATTGGGTAGATGTGTGGTATTGGGTAGAGGTGTGGTATTGGGTAGAGGTGTGGTACTGGGTAGAGGTGTGGTATTGGTACAGGTGTGGTATTGGGTAGAGGTGTGGTATTGGTTAAGGGTGTGGTATTGGTTAAGGGTGTGGTATTGGGTAGAGGTGTGATATTGGGTAGAGGTGTGGTATTGGGTAGAGGTGTGGTATTGGGTAGAGGTGTGGTATTGGGTAGAGGTGTGGTATTGGGTAGAGGTGTGGTATTGGGTAGAGGTGTGGTATTGGTAGAGGTGTGGTATTGGTTAAGGGTGTGGTATTGGTTAAGGGTGTGGTATTGGGCAGAGGTGTGGTATTGGGTAGAGGTGTGGTGTTGGGTAGGGGTGTGGTATTGGGTAGAGGTGTTGGTATTGGGCAGAGGTGTGGTATTGGTTAAGGGTGTGGTATTGGGTAGAGGTGTGGTATTGGGTAGAGGTGTGGTATTGGTTAAGGGTGTGGTATTGGGTAGAGGTGTGGTATTGGGTAGAGGTGTGGTATTGGGTAGAGGTGTGGTATTGGTTAAGGGTGTGGTATTGGGTAGAGGTGTGGTATTGGGTAGAGGTGTGGTATTGGGTAGAGGTGTGGTATTGGTTAAGGGTGTGGTATTGGTTAAGGGTGTGGTATTAGTAGAGGTGCGGTATTGGTTAAGGGTGTGGTATTGGTAGAGGTGTGGTATTGGGTAGAGGTGTGGTAATGGTTAAGGGTGTGGTATTGGTAGAGGTGTGGTATTGGTTAAGGGTGTGGTATTGGTTAAGGGTGTGGTATTGGTAGAGGTGTGGTATTGGGTAGAGGTGTGGTATTGGTTAAGGGTGTGGTATTGGTTAAGGGTGTGGTATTGGTAGAGGTGTGGTATTGGTTAAGGGTGTGGTATTGGTTAAGGGTGTGGTATTGGGTAGAGGTGGTATTGGTTAAGGGTGTGGTATTGGGTAGAGGTGTGGTATCACTCGGTTTACCGACCTTCACCTCGGTGATCAGATGACCGAAGCTCGTGAGCGGGATCCGCGTCTTTACCGGGGAAGTTGGCATGGCTGAGGAAACGGTTCACAACAAGATAACACTATTGGCTGAAGGTTAGGTTCATGTCGCGTTCACAAGCCTGCTACAACACATGCAAATAACCAACAGACGTTTCAAACCAGACAACAGTTAGAATACAATCAACACGGACTCAAACCACAATATACTCACCGGAACGGCTCGGTAAGGACACACCGCTATCCGTACACATTGTTTTCATATGGAACCTTTCTTTCTTCCGGTTTCATTTGATTGACAGTGGATGTACCCATTCAGGCTTAATCATTCAAAATCGCATCCAATGACAGTTACACAAGCGGCAATGTCGGATCCCAGCGTGTCTTCTCCCAAACAGCCAGCAGGTGGCGCCAGAAACACTCAGTTGAACAGATGCTGCAGACATTAAATTCTAAAGGCCTTTATTGGCGTGGGACACATGTTTACATTCCCAAAGCAAGTTAAATAAACAGACATTAACAGTAAACATTACACACCTACTGTATGTAGACTCGCTACTGTATGTAGACTCACTACTGTATATAGCCTCTCTACTGTATATAGCCTATCTACTGTATATAGCCTCTCTACTGTATATAGCCTCTCTACTGTATATAGCCTCTCTACTGTATATAACCTCTCTACTGTATATAGCCTCTCTACTGTATATAGCCTCTCTACTGTATATAGCCTCTCTACTGTATATAGCCTCTCTACTGTATATAGCCTCTCTACTGTATATAGCCTCTCTACTGTATATAACCTCTCTACTGTATATAGCCCCTCTACTGTATATAGCCTCTCTACTGTATATAGCCTCTCTACTGTATATAGCCCCTCTACTGTATATAGCCCCTCTACTGTATATAGCCTCTCTACTGTATATAGCCTCTCTACTGTATATAGCCTCTCTACTGTATATAGCCCCTCTACTGTATATAGCCTCTCTACTGTATATAGCCTCTCTACTGTATATAGCCCCTCTACTGTATATAGCCCCTCTACTGTATATAGCCTCTCTACTGTATATAGCCTCTCTACTGTATATAGCCTCTCTACTGTATATAGCCCCTCTACTGTATATAGCCCCTCTACTGTATATAGCCCCTCTACTGTATATAGCCCCTCTACTGTATATAGCCTCTCTACTGTATATTGCCTCTCTACTGTATATAGCCTCTCTACTGTATATAGCCTCACTCATTATTTTTCACTGCCTATTGTTCACCTTTTGCACTATTGGTTGGAGCCTGTAAGTCAGCATTTCACTGTGAGGTCTACTACACCTGTTGTATTCAGCATTTCACTGTGAGGTCTACTACACCTGTTGTATTCAGCATTTCACTGTAAGGTCTACTACACCTGTTGTATTCAGCATTTCACTGTGAGGTCTACTACACCTGTTGTATTCAGCATTTCACTGTGAGGTCTACTACACCTGTTGTATTCAGCATTTCACTGTGAGGTCTACTACACCTGTTGTATTCAGCATTTCACTGTGAGGTCTACTACACCTGTTGTATTCAGCATTTCACTGTGAGGTCTACTACACCTGTTGTATTCAGCATTTCACTGTGAGGTCTACTACACCTGTTGTATTCAGCATTTCACTGTAAGGTCTACTACACCTGTTGTAGTCAGCATTTCACTGTAAGGTCTACTACACCTGTTGTATTCAGCATTTCACTGTAAGGTCTACTACACCTGTTGTATTCAGCATTTCACTGTAAGGTCTACTACACCTGTTGTATTCAGCATTTCACTGTAAGGTCTACTACACCTGTTGTATTCAGCATTTCACTGTAAGGTCTACTACACCTGTTGTATTCAGCATTTCACTGTAAGGTCTACTACACCTGTTGTATTCATCATTTCACTGTGAGGTCTACTACACCTGTTGTATTCAGCATTTCACTGTAAGGTCTACTACACCTGTTGTATTCAGCATTTCACTGTGAGGTCTACTACACCTGTTGTATTCAGCATTTCACTGTGAGGTCTACTACACCTGTTGTATTCAGCATTTCACTGTGAGGTCTACTACACCTGTTGTAGTCAGCATTTCACTGTAAGGTCTACTACACCTGTTGTAGTCAGCATTTCACTGTAAGGTCTACTACACCTGTTGTATTCAGCATTTCACTGTGAGGTCTACTACACCTGTTGTATTCAGCATTTCACTGTAAGGTCTACTACACCTGTTGTATTCAGCATTTCACTGTGAGGTCTACTACACCTGTTGTATTCAGCATTTCACTGTGAGGTCTACTACACCTGTTGTATTCAGCATTTCACTGTGAGGTCTACTACACCTGTTGTATTCAGCATTTCACTGTGAGGTCTACTACACCTGTTGTATTCAGCATTTCACTGTAAGATCTACTACACCTGTTGTATTCAGCATTTCACTGTAAGGTCTACTACACCTGTTGTATTCAGCATTTCACTGTGAGGTCTACTACACCTGTTGTATTCAGCATTTCACTGTGAGGTCTACTACACCTGTTGTAGTCAGCATTTCACTGTAAGGTCTACTACACCTGTTGTATTCAGCATTTCACTGTAAGGTCTACTACACCTGTTGTATTCAGCATTTCACTGTAAGGTCTACTACACCTGTTGTATTCAGCATTTCACTGTAAGGTCTACTACACCTGTTGTATTCAGCATTTCACTGTAAGGTCTACTACACCTGTTGTATTCAGCATTTCACTGTAAGGTCTACTACACCTGTTGTATTCATCATTTCACTGTGAGGTCTACTACACCTGTTGTATTCAGCATTTCACTGTAAGGTCTACTACACCTGTTGTATTCAGCATTTCACTGTGAGGTCTACTACACCTGTTGTATTCAGCGTTTCACTGTGAGGTCTACACCTGTTGTATTCAGCATTTCACTGTGAGGTCTACTACACCTGTTGTAGTCAGCATTTCACTGTAAGGTCTACTACACCTGTTGTAGTCAGCATTTCACTGTAAGGTCTACTACACCTGTTGTATTCAGCATTTCACTGTGAGGTCTACTACACCTGTTGTATTCAGCATTTCACTGTAAGGTCTACTACACCTGTTGTATTCAGCATTTCACTGTGAGGTCTACTACACCTGTTGTATTCAGCATTTCACTGTGAGGTCTACTACACCTGTTGTATTCAGCATTTCACTGTGAGGTCTACTACACCTGTTGTATTCAGCATTTCACTGTGAGGTCTACTACACCTGTTGTATTCAGCATTTCACTGTGAGGTCTACTACACCTGTTGTATTCAGCATTTCACTGTAAGATCTACTACACCTGTTGTATTCAGCATTTCACTGTAAGGTCTACTACACCTGTTGTATTCAGCATTTCACTGTGAGGTCTACTACACCTGTTGTATTCAGCATTTCACTGTGAGGTCTACTACACCTGTTGTATTCAGCATTTCACTGTAAGGTCTACTACACCTGTTGTATTCAGCATTTCACTGTAAGGTCTACTACACCTGTTGTATTCAGCATTTCACTGTAAGGTCTACTACACCTGTTGTATTCAGCATTTCACTGTGAGGTCTACTACACCTGTTGTATTCAGCATTTCACTGTGAGGTCTACTACACCTGTTGTATTCAGCATTTCACTGTGAGGTCTACTACACCTGTTGTATTCAGCATTTCACTGTAAGGTCTACTACACCTGTTGTATTCAGCATTTCACTGTAAGGTCTACTACACCTGTTGTATTCAGCATTTCACTGTGAGGTCTACTACACCTGTAGTATTCAGCATTTCACTGTGAGGTCTACTACACCTGTTGTATTCAGCATTTCACTGTAAGGTCTACTACACCTGTTGTATTCAGCATTTCACTGTAAGGTCTACTACACCTGTTGTATTCAGCATTTCACTGTAAGGTCTACTACACCTGTTGTATTCAGCATTTCACTGTAAGATCTACTACACCTGATAATTTGATCCAAGGACATGTTTTCCTAGTGGTTTATCTCCTTGATGGTTCAGATCTGGAGAGAGGCTGGGCTGAGCCTAGATCTTTACCTACCAGGATCCACGTCACTCCCTTAGAGCTCTGTGACTTTACCCTCCTATTCCACAGTTCTATATTCTGGTGTTATATATATTCTACTGTTCTATATTCTGGTGTTCTATCTATTCTACTGTTCTATATTCTGGTGTTCTATCTATTCTACTGTTCTATATTCTGGTGTTCTATCTATTCTATTGTTCTATATTCTGGTGATCTATCTATTCTACTGTTCTATATTCTGGTGTTCTATCTATTCTACTGTTCTATCTATTCTACTGTTCTATATTCTGGTGTTCTATCTATTCTACTGTTCTACATTCTGGTGTTCTATCTATTCTGGTGTTCTATCTATTCTACTGTTCTATATTCTGGTGTTCTATCTATTCTACTGTTCTATATTCTGGTGTTCTTTCTATTCTACTGTTCTATTCCATCATCCTAGAGTTCCACCCACGTCCTTCTCTTTCTCACTGGCTGGTCAGGTGATCTTCAACAAGTGTCCAGGTTGTTTATCTCTCTGGGGATGTTTTAGACCTACAAGCACAAACATACAATAACATTCAATATCATTCACTAACATTCACTATCATTCACTAACATTCACTAACATTCACTATCATTCACTAACATTCACTAACATTCAATAACATTCACTAACATTCACTAACATTCAATAACATTCACTATCATTCAATAACATTCACTAACATTCACTAACATTCAATATCATTCACTAACATTCACTAACATTCAATAACATTCACTAACATTCACTAACATTCAATAACATTCACTAACATTCAATAACATTCACTAACATTCACTAACATTCAATAACATTCACTATCATTCAATAACATTCACTAACATTCACTAACATTCAATATCATTCACTAACATTCACTAACATTCAATAACATTCACTAACATTCACTAACATTCAATAACATTCACTAACATTCAATAACATTCACTATCATTCACTAACATTCACTAACATTCAATATCATTCACTAACATTCACTAACATTCAATATCATTCACTAACATTCACTAACATTCAATAACATACAATAACATACAATATCATTCACTAACATTCAATATCATTCACTAACACACCCCTTCTCTCTTGTCAGTATCTCTGTCTCTCTCATGACCTAGGCTACACCCTACTGTTCACCGAAATGTTTGCGACAAAAACAGTCCCTCTGTCTCTTCCTACACACTCACACCGTGTACGGTGGAATTCGGAGTAGATAAGGGGGAGGGGCCTTCATTGCCCCCTATCTCACGGTTCCAGCGCAACACTCTTCCTGCAGACAACATACACACTGCACGAGGCGCTTCGCTCACACACCAGCAGCACGTCGCCACAGCTGTAGCAGCGCTGCTCAGTCTCCGGGGGCTGTGGGAGATCCGAGCGAACAGGGAAGCAGGGCCCACGGGGAGTCGGGGACCCAGCAGTGTGAGGCTTGGCAGGAGTCAGGACATTCACACCGAGCGAACACCGGGGGGAAACCGACACTGAGAGAGGAATAAGGGAGGGAGGCACCTTCTGAAAAAGACACACAACTCTCTCTTTCCTCCTAATTTCAAAACACTTCCGCGTTAAAATGGCTGACCGCGAGCAGGGCAGCAGCGACGGAGAGAGCTCGAGCACCGGGGGATCCGAGCGGCGGGAGAGCGGGGCCGCGAGGGGCTTCGCGCGCCAAGGAGCTCTGCGCCAGAAGAACGTACACGAGGTCAAGGACCACAAGTTCATCGCGCGCTTCTTCAAGCAGCCCACGTTCTGCAGCCACTGCACGGACTTCATCTGGTTAGTGTGCGTGCGTGGGGGATGTGCGTGCGTGTGTGTGTGCGGCGCGCAGGGTACAGGTGATTCACCTGCTGCTGAATGACTTTAGCCAGGCAGAGAGAGACAGAGAGAGACGCATTAATTGCTAACAAGAGATATAAACCCGCAGCCTTTACACACAGCCTCCAACAACCGAATGGAACATGGTTGTATAACCATTAGTCCGCCATTGTTAGTGTCCTGTGTGTGGTCAGACCCACCAGAGACAGAGAGTCAGTCTATCGACCATTCTACCGCATCACACACTGACTCCAGGTGGTTGGTGTGTGTGTGTGTGTCGGTCCATTCAAGGATGTTATGATCTGATTTATCTTCAGCTCATTAAGTACAAACTGAATGGGGGGGTCAGGTAGACTGGTGTTAGAGGGGGGGTCAGGTAAACTGGTGTTAGAGGGGGGGGGGGGGGGTTCAGGTAGACTGGTGTTAGAGGGGGGGGGGGTTCAGGTAGACTGGTGTTAGGGGGGGTCAGGTTGACTGGTGTTAGAGGGGGGGTCAGGTAGACTGGTGTTAGGGGGGGGGGGGTCAGGTAACTGGTGTTAGAGGGGGGGGGTCAGGTAGACTGGTGTTAGAGGGGGGGGGTCAGGTAACTGGTGTTAGAGGGGGGGGGCGGGGGTCAGGTAGACTGGTGGTTAGAGGGGGGGTCAGGTAGACTGGTGGTTAGAGGGGTGGGGGGGGGGTCAGGTAGACTGGTGTTAGGGGGGGGGGGGCAGGTAGACTGGTGGTTAGAGGGGGGGTCAGGTAGACTGGTGGTTAGAGGGGGTCAGGTAAACTGGTGGTTAGAGGGGGTCAGGTAGACTGGTGGTTAGAGGGGGGGGGGGGGGCAGGTAGACTGGTGGTTAGAAGGGGGGGTCAGGTAAACTGGTGGTTAGAGAGGGGGGGGTCAGGTAGACTGGTGGTTAGAGAGGGGGGGGGTCAGGTAGACTGGTGATCAGAGGGGGGAGGTCAGGTAGATTGGTGGTTAGAGAGGGGGGTCAGGTAGACTGGTGGTTAGAAGGGGGGGTCAGGTAGATTGGTGGTTAGAGGGGGGGGGGGTCAGGTAGACTGGTGGTTAGAGGGGGGGTCAGCAGGTAGACTGGTGGTTAGGGGGGGGGTCAGCAGGTAGACTGGTGGTTAGAGAGAGGGGGGTCAGGTAGATTGGTGGTTAGAGGGAGGGGGGGTCAGCAGGTAGACTGGTGGTTAGAGGGGGGGGGGGTCAGCAGGTAGACTGGTGGTTAGAGAGGGGGGGGTCAGGTAGACTGGTGGTTAGAGGGGGGGTCAGCAGGTAGACTGGTGGTTAGAGGGGGGGTCAGCAGGTAGACTGGTGGTTAGAGGGGGGGGGGGCAGCAGGTAGACTGGTGGTTAGAGAGGGGGGGGTCAGGTAGGCTGGTGGTTAGAGGGGGTCAGGTAGACTGGTGGTTAGAGGGGGGGTCAGCAGGTAGACTGGTGGTTAGAGGGGGGGTCAGCAGGTAGACTGGTGGTTAGAGGGGGGGGGGTCAGCAGGTAGACTGGTGGTTAGAGAGGGGGGGGTCAGGTAGATTGGTGGTTAGAGAGGGGGGGGTCAGGTAGACTGGTGGTTAGAGAGGGGGGGGTCAGGTAGATTGGTGGTTAGAGAGGGGGGGGTCAGGTAGACTGGTGGTTAGAGAGGGGGGGTCAGGTAGATTGGTGGTTAGAGAGGGGGGGGGTCAGGTAGATTGGTGGTTAGAGAGGGGGGGTCAGGTAGACTGGTGGTTAGAGAGGGGGGGTCAGGTAGATTGGTGGTTAGAGAGGGGGGGTCAGGTAGATTGGTGGTTAGAGAGGGGGGGTCAGGTAGATTGGTGGTTAGAGAGGGGGGGTCAGGTAGACTGGTGGTTAGAGGGGGGGGGTCAGCAGGTAGACTGGTGGTTAGAGGGGGGGGTCAGCAGGTAGACTGGTGGTTAGAGAGGGGGGGGTCAGGTAGATTGGTGGTTAGAGAGGGGGGGGTCAGGTAGACTGGTGGTTAGAGAGGGGGGGGTCAGGTAGACTGGTGGTTAGAGGGGGGGGGTCGTCAGGTAGACTGGTGGTTAGAGGGGGGGGGTCAGCAGGTAGACTGGTGGTTAGAGGGGGGGGGTCAGGTAGATTGGTGGTTAGAGAGGGGGGGGTCAGCAGGTAGACTGGTGGTTAGAGAGGGGGGGGTCAGGTAGACTGGTGGTTAGAGGGGGGGGGTCAGCAGGTAGACTGGTGGTTAGGGGGGGGGGTCAGCAAGTAGACTGGTGGTTAGAGAGGGGGGGGTCAGCAGGTAGACTGGTGGTTAGAGAGGGGGGTCAGGTAGATTGGTGGTTAGAGAGGGGGGGGTCAGGTAGACTGGTGGTTAGGGGGGGGGGGGTCAGCAGGTAGACTGGTGGTTAGAGAGGGGGGGGGTCAGGTAGACTGGTGGTTAGAGAGGGGGGGGTCAGGTAGATTGGTGGTTAGAGGGGGGGGTCAGCAGGTAGATTGGTGGTTAGAGAGGGGGGGGTCAGCAGGTAGATTGGTGGTTAGAGAGGGGGGGGTCAGGTAGACTGGTGGTTAGGGGGGGGGGGGTCAGCAGGTAGACTGGTGGTTAGAGAGGGGGGGGTCAGGTAGACTGGTGGTTAGAGGGGGGGGTCAGCAGGTAGATTGGTGGTTAGAGAGGGGGGGGTCAGCAGGTAGATTGGTGGTTAGAGAGGGGGGGGTCAGGTAGATTGGTGGTTAGAGAGGGGGGGGTCAGGTAGATTGGTGGTTAGAGGGGGGGGGTCAGGTAGATTGGTGGTTAGAGAGGGGGGGGGTCAGGTAGATTGGTGGTTAGAGGGGGGGGTCAGGTAGATTGGTGGTTAGAGGGGGGGGGGGTCAGGTAGACTGGTGGTTAGAGGGGGGGGGGGGGTCAGGTAGATTGGTGGTTAGAGGGGGGGGGGGGGTCAGGTAGATTGGTGGTTAGAGAGGGGGGTCAGGTAGATTGGTGGTTAGAGGGGGGGGGGGGTCAGGTAGATTGGTGGTTAGAGGGGGGGGTCAGGTAGATTGGTGGTTAGAGGGGGGGGGGGGGTCAGGTAGATTGGTGGTTAGAGGGGGGGGTCAGGTAGATTGGTGGTTAGAGGGGGGGGGGGGTCAGGTAGACTGGTGGTTAGAGGGGGGGGGGGGGTCAGGTAGATTGGTGGTTAGAGGGGGGGGGGGGTCAGGTAGATTGGTGGTTAGAGAGGGGGGGGGTCAGGTAGATTGGTGGTTAGAGGGGGGGGGGGTCAGGTAGACTGGTGGTTAGAGGGGGGGGGGGGGGGGGTCAGGTAGATTGGTGGTTAGAGGGGGAACACAGTTAACTGTGTTTTTGTCTGTTGTTTTGTCAGTAATGTGGACGTTCGGTGTGTTTGGACCCCAGGAAGAGCAGCCAATGAGGATCCCTAATAAATACAACCACAATTCCAACGTTAGAAAGCCGTGTGTTGTAGTGAGGACATTCCATCATCGGAGTCCATAATAAAACCTCATGTTCCATTTCTCTTCACAGGGGGTTCGGGAAGCAAGGTTTCCAGTGTCAAGGTAGGACTTATCTACGGGCCTGTTGGCCTACAATAGTAGTCTATATATAGGACTTATCTATGGGCCTACTATAGTAGTCTATATATAGGACTTATCTATGGGCCTACTATAGTAGTCTATATATAGGACTTATCTACGGGCCTGTTGGCCTACTATAGTAGTCTATATATAGGACTTATCTACGGGCCTGTTGGCCTACTATAGTAGTCTATATATAGGACTTATCTACAGGCCTCTTGGCCTACTATAGTAGTCTATATATAGGACTTATCTACGGGCCTGTTGGCCTACTATAGTAGTCTATATATAGGACTTATCTACGGGCCAGTTGGCCTACTATAGTAGTCTATATATAGGACTTATCTACGGGCTGTTGGCCTACTATAGTAGTCTATATATAGGACTTATCTACGGGCATGTTGGCCTACTATAGTAGTCTATATAGAGGACTTATCTACGGGCATGTTGGCCTACTATAGTAGTCTATACATAGGACTTATCTATGGGCCTACTATAGTAGTCTATATATAGGACTTATCTATGGGCCTGTTGGCCTACTATAGTAGTCTATATATAGGACTTATCTACGGGCCTGTTGGCCTACTATAGTAGTCTATATATAGGACTTATCTACGGGCCTGTTGGCCTACTATAGTAGTCTATATATAGGACTTATCTACGGGCCAGTTGGCCTACTATAGTAGTCTATATATAGGACTTATCTATGGGCCTGTTGGCCTACTATAGTAGTCTATATATAGGACTTCTCTATGGGCTGTTGGCCTACTATAGTAGTCTATATATAGGACTTATCTACGGGCCTGTTGGCCTACAATAGTAGTCTATATATAGGACTTATCTATGGGCCTACTATAGTAGTCTATATATAGGACTTATCTATGGGCCTATTGGCCTACTATAGTAGTAGGTTACTATAGCAGTCTATATATTGTAGCAGGTTACTATGGCAGCCTATATATTGTAGTAGGTTACTATAGCAGCCTATATGTTGTAGTAGGTTACTATAGCAGCCTATATATTGTAGTAGGTTACTATAGCAGCCTATATATTGTAGTAAGTTACTATAGCAGCCTATATATTGTAGTATGTTACTATAGCAGCCTATATGTTGTAGTAGGTGCCTATATATTGTAGTAGGTTACTATAGCAGCCTATATATTGTAGTAGGTTACTATAGCAGTCTATATATTGTAGCAGGTTACTATGGCAGCCTATATATTGTAGTAGGTTACTATAGCAGCCTATATGTTGTAGTAGGTTACTATAGCAGTCTATATATTGTAGTAGGTTACTATGGCAGCCTATATATTGTAGTAGGTTACTATAGCAGCCTATATATTGTAGTAAGTTACTATAGCAGCCTATATATTGTAGTATGTTACTATAGCAGCCTATATGTTGTAGTAGGTGCCTATATATTGTAGTAGGTTACTATAGCAGCCTATATATTGTAGTAGGTTACTATAGCAGCCTATATATTGTAGTAGGTTACTATAGCAGCCTATATATTGTAGTAGGTTACTATAGCAGCCTATATATTGTAGTAGGTTACTATAGCAGACTATATATTGTAGTAGGTTACTATGGCAGCCTATATATTGTAGTAGGTTATTATAGCAGCCTATATATTGTAGTAGGTTACTATAGCAGCCTATATATTGTAGTAGGTTACTATAGCAGCCTAGTCTATATATTGTAGTAGGTTACTATAGCAGCCTATATGTTGTAGTAGGTTATTATAGCAGTCTATATATTGTAGTAGGTTACTATAGCAGCCTATATGTTGTAGTAGGTTATTATAGCAGTCTATATATTGTAGTAGGTTACTATGGCAGCCTATATATTGTAGTAGGTTACTATAGCAGCCTATATGTTGTAGTAGGTTACTATAGCAGCCTATATGTTGTAGTAGGTTACTATAGCAGCCTATATGTTGTAGTAGGTTATTATAGCAGCCTATATATTGTAGTAGGTTACTATAGCAGCCTATATATTGTAGTATGTTACTATAGCAGCCTATATGTTGTAGTAGGTTACTATAGCAGCCTATATATTGTAGTAGGTTACTATAGCAGTCTATATATTGTAGTATGTTACTATAGCAGCCTATATATTGTAGTAGGTTACTATAGCAGTCTATATGTTGTAGTAGGTGCCTATATATTGTAGTAGGTTACTATAGCAGCCTATATATTGTAGTATGTTACTATAGCAGCCTATATGTTGTAGTAGGTTACTATAGCAGCCTATATATTGTAGTAGGTTACTATAGCAGTCTATATGTTGTAGTAGGTGCCTATATATTGTAGTAGGTTACTATAGCAGTTTATATGTTGTAGTAGGTTACTATAGCAGCCTATATGTTGTAGTAGGTTACTATAGCAGTCTATATATTGTAGTAGGTTACTATAGCAGCCTATATATTGTAGTAGGTTACTATAGCAGCCTATATATTGTAGTAGGTTACTATAGCAGCCTATATGTTGTAGTAGGTTACTATGGCAGCCTATATATTGTAGTAGGTTACTATGGCAGCCTATATGTTGTAGTAGGTTACTATAGCAGCCTATATATTGTAGTAGGTTACTATAGCAGCCTATATGTTGTAGTAGGTTACTATAGCAGCCTATATATTGTAGTAGGTTACTATAGCAGCCTATATATTGTAGTAAGTTACTATAGCAGCCTATATATTGTAGTATGTTACTATAGCAGCCTATATGTTGTAGTAGGTGCCTATATATTGTAGTAGGTTACTATAGCAGCCTATATATTGTAGTAGGTTACTATAGCAGTCTATATATTGTAGCAGGTTACTATGGCAGCCTATATATTGTAGTAGGTTACTATAGCAGCCTATATGTTGTAGTAGGTTACTATAGCAGTCTATATATTGTAGTAGGTTACTATGGCAGCCTATATATTGTAGTAGGTTACTATAGCAGCCTATATATTGTAGTAAGTTACTATAGCAGCCTATATATTGTAGTATGTTACTATAGCAGCCTATATGTTGTAGTAGGTGCCTATATATTGTAGTAGGTTACTATAGCAGCCTATATATTGTAGTAGGTTACTATAGCAGCCTATATATTGTAGTAGGTTACTATAGCAGCCTATATATTGTAGTAGGTTACTATAGCAGCCTATATATTGTAGTAGGTTACTATAGCAGCCTATATATTGTAGTAGGTTACTATGGCAGCCTATATATTGTAGTAGGTTATTATAGCAGCCTATATATTGTAGTAGGTTACTATAGCAGCCTATATATTGTAGTAGGTTACTATAGCAGCCTAGTCTATATATTGTAGTAGGTTACTATAGCAGCCTATATGTTGTAGTAGGTTATTATAGCAGTCTATATATTGTAGTAGGTTACTATAGCAGCCTATATGTTGTAGTAGGTTATTATAGCAGTCTATATATTGTAGTAGGTTACTATGGCAGCCTATATATTGTAGTAGGTTACTATAGCAGCCTATATGTTGTAGTAGGTTACTATAGCAGCCTATATGTTGTAGTAGGTTACTATAGCAGCCTATATGTTGTAGTAGGTTATTATAGCAGCCTATATATTGTAGTAGGTTACTATAGCAGCCTATATATTGTAGTATGTTACTATAGCAGCCTATATGTTGTAGTAGGTTACTATAGCAGCCTATATATTGTAGTAGGTTACTATAGCAGTCTATATATTGTAGTATGTTACTATAGCAGCCTATATATTGTAGTAGGTTACTATAGCAGTCTATATGTTGTAGTAGGTGCCTATATATTGTAGTAGGTTACTATAGCAGCCTATATATTGTAGTATGTTACTATAGCAGCCTATATGTTGTAGTAGGTTACTATAGCAGCCTATATATTGTAGTAGGTTACTATAGCAGTCTATATGTTGTAGTAGGTGCCTATATATTGTAGTAGGTTACTATAGCAGTTTATATGTTGTAGTAGGTTACTATAGCAGCCTATATGTTGTAGTAGGTTACTATAGCAGTCTATATATTGTAGTAGGTTACTATAGCAGCCTATATATTGTAGTAGGTTACTATAGCAGCCTATATATTGTAGTAGGTTACTATAGCAGCCTATATGTTGTAGTAGGTTACTATGGCAGCCTATATATTGTAGTAGGTTACTATGGCAGCCTATATGTTGTAGTAGGTTACTATAGCAGCCTATATATTGTAGTAGGTTACTATAGCAGCCTATATGTTGTAGTAGGTTACTATGGCAGCCTATATATTGTAGTAGGTTACTATGGCAGCCTATATATTGTAGTATGTTACTATAGCAGCCTATATATTGTAGTAGGTTATTATAGCAGCCTATATGTTGTAGTAGGTTACTATAGCAGTCTATATGTTGTAGTAGGTTATTATAGCAGTCTATATATTGTAGTAGGTTACTATAGCAGCCTATATATTGTAGTAGGTTACTATAGCAGCCTATATGTTGTAGTAGGTTACTATAGCAGTCTATATATTGTAGTAGGTTACTATAGCAGCCTATATGTTGTAGTAAGTTACTATAGCAGCCTATATATTGTAGTATGTTACTATAGCAGCCTATATGTTGTAGTAGGTGCCTATATATTGTAGTAGGTTACTATAGCAGCCTATATATTGTAGTAGGTTACTATAGCAGCCTATATATTGTAGTAGGTTACTATAGCAGCCTATATATTGTAGTAGGTTACTATAGCAGCCTATATATTGTAGTAGGTTACTATAGCAGACTATATATTGTAGTAGGTTACTATGGCAGCCTATATATTGTAGTAGGTTATTATAGCAGCCTATATATTGTAGTAGGTTACTATAGCAGCCTATATATTGTAGTAGGTTACTATAGCAGCCTAGTCTATATATTGTAGTAGGTTACTATAGCAGCCTATATGTTGTAGTAGGTTATTATAGCAGTCTATATATTGTAGTAGGTTACTATAGCAGCCTATATGTTGTAGTAGGTTATTATAGCAGTCTATATATTGTAGTAGGTTACTATGGCAGCCTATATATTGTAGTAGGTTACTATAGCAGCCTATATGTTGTAGTAGGTTACTATAGCAGCCTATATGTTGTAGTAGGTTACTATAGCAGCCTATATGTTGTAGTAGGTTATTATAGCAGCCTATATATTGTAGTAGGTTACTATAGCAGCCTATATATTGTAGTATGTTACTATAGCAGCCTATATGTTGTAGTAGGTTACTATAGCAGCCTATATATTGTAGTAGGTTACTATAGCAGTCTATATATTGTAGTATGTTACTATAGCAGCCTATATATTGTAGTAGGTTACTATAGCAGTCTATATGTTGTAGTAGGTGCCTATATATTGTAGTAGGTTACTATAGCAGCCTATATATTGTAGTATGTTACTATAGCAGCCTATATGTTGTAGTAGGTTACTATAGCAGCCTATATATTGTAGTAGGTTACTATAGCAGTCTATATGTTGTAGTAGGTGCCTATATATTGTAGTAGGTTACTATAGCAGTTTATATGTTGTAGTAGGTTACTATAGCAGCCTATATGTTGTAGTAGGTTACTATAGCAGTCTATATATTGTAGTAGGTTACTATAGCAGCCTATATATTGTAGTAGGTTACTATAGCAGCCTATATATTGTAGTAGGTTACTATAGCAGCCTATATGTTGTAGTAGGTTACTATGGCAGCCTATATATTGTAGTAGGTTACTATGGCAGCCTATATGTTGTAGTAGGTTACTATAGCAGCCTATATATTGTAGTAGGTTACTATAGCAGCCTATATGTTGTAGTAGGTTACTATGGCAGCCTATATATTGTAGTAGGTTACTATGGCAGCCTATATATTGTAGTATGTTACTATAGCAGCCTATATATTGTAGTAGGTTATTATAGCAGCCTATATGTTGTAGTAGGTTACTATAGCAGCCTATATATTGTAGTAGGTTACTATAGCAGTCTATATATTGTAGTAGGTTACTATAGCAGCCTATATATTGTAGTAGGTTACTATAGCAGCCTATATGTTGTAGTAGGTTACTATAGCAGTCTATATATTGTAGTAGGTTACTATAGCAGCCTATATGTTGTAGTAGGTTACTATAGCAGCCTATATGTTGTAGTAGGTTACTATAGCAGTCTATATATTGTAGTAGGTTACTATAGCAGCCTAGTCTATATATTGTAGTAGGTTACTATAGCAGTCTATATATTGTAGTAGGTTACTATAGCAGCCTATATGTTGTAGTAGGTTACTATAGCAGCTTATATATTGTAGTATGTTACTATAGCAGCCTATATGTTGTAGTAGGTTATTATAGCAGCCTATATGTTGTAGTAGGTTACTATATACCATGTCATTATAATACAGTAGCCAAATGTAATGACTAGAAATATTCCCCACGTTGCTATGGTGATCTGTTGATGGTTAACGGTTAGACCTGATGTCTGCTGTTGTCTTCTGGTCCGTCCCATCTGGTGACAGGTGGTTCCGTTGTCACGGGGAGGAGTCGGTTACAGGGGGAGGGGCAGCGGGGGTGTGTCCAGCTGTGATGTCACGCTGTGATTGATCCCAGTCATTATTTATAGCAGGGATGGGCAACTTTGATTTGGGTGTGGGTGGGGGCCGCTCATCATGATGGGTATTTGATGTGGGTGGGGGTGGGGGCCGCTCATCATGATGGGTCTTTGATGGGGGTGGGGGGCCACTCATCATGATGGGTCTTTGATGTGGGTGGGGGTGGGGGGCCACTCATCATGATGGGGGTGGGGGCCGCTCATCATGATGGGGGTGGGGGTGGGGGCCGCTCATCATGATGGGTCTTTGATTGGGGTGGGGGGCCACTCATCATGATGGGTCTTTGATGTGGGTGGGGGTGGGGGGCCACTCATCATGATGGGGGTGGGGGCCGCTCATCATGATGGGGGTGGGGGCCGCTCATCATAATGGGTCTTTGATAGGGGTGGGGGCCGCTCATTATGATGGGGGTGGGGGTGGGGGCCGCTCATCATGATGGGTCTTTGATGTGGGTGGGGGTGGGGGGCCGCTCATCATTATGGGTCTTTGATAGGGGTGGGGGTGGGGGCCGCTCATCGTGATGGGGTGGGGGCCGCTCATCATGATGTGTCTTTGATGGGGGTGGGGGGCCGCTCATCATTATGGGTCTTTGGTGGGGGTGGGGGCCGCTCATCATGATGGGTCTTTGATTGTGGTGGGGGGGGAAGCCGTTCATCATGATGGGTCTTTGATAGGGGTGGGGGTGGGGGCCGCTCATCGTGTTGGGGGTGGGGGCCGCTCATCGTGATGGGGTGGGGGCCACTCATCGTGATGGGGTGGGGGCCGCTCATCGTGTTGGGGGTGGGAGCAGCTCATCGTGATGGGGTGGGAGCAGCTCATCGTGACGGGGTGGGGGCCGCTCGCTGGTCTGCGTACCCACATCCATAACTCCTCTTGACAGCAGAGATCATTTGTGGGGTGGAGAGAAAATGTCTCGGTTTAAAGCACGTTTGCTGCAGTGGTACACATTTTTCCACTGGGTGGAGAGAAATGTTTATTTCTGATATGATATCTGAGTGAGAGTGACTAACAAAATCAATATGGCCGCCCCCACGGACGGTAATTAGACCATGTTGCCAAGTTTAGATAGCTGGCTACCTAACTAATTTAGGGGCCCTGATTTCTAGAGATTGCATCATCAGTCGGTGTGTGTGTGTGTGTGTGTGTCAAGTGTAGACTGTATGAGCAGTCAAACGGTACTATGAGGTAAGAAGCAGCAGGCTGCAGAGATGATACCAGTGTCTAGTCAGAACGTACACTAGAGAGATGATACCAGTGTCTAGTCAGAACGTACAACAGAGATGATACCAGTGTCTAGTCAGAACGTACAACAGAGATGATACCAGTGTCTAGTCAGAACGTACACTAGAGAGATGATACCAGTGTCTAGTCAGAACGTACAACAGAGATGATACCAGTGTCTAGTCAGAACGTACAACAGAGAGATGATACCAGTGTCTAGTCAGAACGTACAACAGAGAGATGATACCAGTGTCTAGTCAGAACGTACAACAGAGAGATGATACCAGTGTCTAGTCAGAACGTACAACAGAGAGATGATACCAGTGTCTAGTCAGAACGTACAACAGAGAGATGATACCAGTGTCTAGTCAGAACGTACAACAGAGAGATGATACCAGTGTCTAGTCAGAACGTACAACAGAGATGATACCAGTGTCTAGTCAGAACGTACAACAGAGATGATACCAGTGTCTAGTCAGAACGTACAACAGAGATGATACCAGTGTCTAGTCAGAACGTACAACAGACAGAGATGATACCAGTGTCTAGTCAGAACGTACAACAGAGATGATACCAGTGTCTAGTCAGAACGTACAACAGAGAGATGATACCAGTGTCTAGTCAGAACGTACAACAGACAGAGATGATATCAGTGTCTAGTCAGAACGTACAACAGAGAGATGATACCAGTGTCTAGTCAGAACGTACAACAGAGAGATGATACCAGTGTCTAGTCAGAACGTACACTAGAGAGAGATGATACCAGTGTCTAGTCAGAACGTACAACAGACAGAGATGATACCAGTGTCTAGTCAGATCGTACAACAGACAGAGATGATACCAGTGTCTAGTCAGAACGTACAACAGACAGAGATGATACCAGTGTCTAGTCAGATCGTACACTAGAGAGATGATACCAGTGTCTAGTCAGAACGTACAACAGAGAGAGATGATACCAGTGTCTAGTCAGATCGTACACTAGAGAGATGATACCAGTGTCTAGTCAGAACGTACAACAGAGATGATACCAGTGTCTAGTCAGAACGTACAACAGAGATGATACCAGTGTCTAGTCAGAATGTACAACAGAGAGATGATACCAGTGTCTAGTCAGAACGTACACTAGAGAGATGATACCAGTGTCTAGTCAGATCGTACAACAGACAGAGATGATTCCAGTGTCTAGTCAGAACGTACAACAGAGAGAGATGATACCAGTGTCTAGTCAGATCGTACACTAGAGAGATGATACCAGTGTCTAGTCAGAACGTACAACAGAGATGATACCAGTGTCTAGTCAGAACGTACAACAGAGATGATACCAGTGTCTAGTCAGAACGTACAACAGAGATGATACCAGTGTCTAGTCAGAATGTACAACAGAGAGATGATACCAGTGTCTAGTCAGAACGTACACTAGAGAGATGATACCAGTGTCTAGTCAGAACGTACAACAGAGAGATGATACCAGTGTCTAGTCAGAATGTACAACAGAGAGATGATACCAGTGTCTAGTCAGAACGTACACTAGAGAGATGATACCAGTGTCTAGTCAGAACGTACAACAGAGATGATACCAGTGTCTAGTCAGAACGTACAACAGAGATGATACCAGTGTCTAGTCAGAACGTACAACAGAGATGATACCAGTGTCTAGTCAGATCGTACAACAGAGAGATGATACCAGTGTCTAGTCAGAACGTACAACAGAGAGATGATACCAGTGTCTAGTCAGAACGTACAACAGAGAGATGATACCAGTGTCTAGTCAGAACGTACAACAGAGAGATGATACCAGTGTCTAGTCAGAACGTACAACAGAGAGAGATGATACCAGTGTCTAGTCAGAACGTACAACAGAGAGATGATACCAGTGTCTAGTCAGAACGTACAACAGAGAGATGATACCAGTGTCTAGTCAGAACGTACAACAGAGAGATGATACCAGTGTCTAGTCAGAACGTACAACAGAGATGATACCAGTGTCTAGTCAGAACGTACAACAGAGAGATGATACCAGTGTCTAGTCAGAACGTACAACAGAGATGATACCAGTGTCTAGTCAGAACGTACAACAGAGATGATACCAGTGTCTAGTCAGAATGTACAACAGAGAGAGATGATACCAGTGTCTAGTCAGAACGTACAACAGAGAGAGATGATACCAGTGTCTAGTCAGAACGTACAACAGACAGAGATGATACCAGTGTCTAGTCAGAACGTACAACAGAGAGATGATACCAGTGTCTAGTCAGAACGTACAACAGACAGAGATGATACCAGTGTCTA
>NC_143034.1:3410000-3430000 GCF_057628025.1 Oncorhynchus mykiss | reverse complement strand
GTATCTCTGTCTCTCTCTCTCTCTCTCTCTCTCTCTGTCTCTCTCTCTGTATCTCTGTCTCTCTCTCTCTGTCTGTCTCTCTCGCTCTATCTGTCTGTCTCTCTCTGTCTCTCTGTCTGTCTCTCTCTGTCTCTCTATCTGTCTGTCTCTCTCTGTATCTCTGTCTCTCTCTCTCTGTCTCTCTCTCTGTATCTCTGTCTCTCTCTCTCTCTCTCTCTCTCTCTGTGTCTGTCTCTCTCTTGCTCTCTCTCGCTCTCACTCTCTCTCTCTCTCCTTCAGCTTGTGGTCTGTTGACAGTTCTCACAATGGCTATTTTTTGCTCTAATTTCACTGACAAATTTCAGAGAGGGAGAGGGGCAGACAGAGGAGAAGTGAGAGTAGTTTAGGGAAGCAGGTCAGTGTCTCCATCAGCAGATGTAAAATAAAAATGAATGGCAGCAACAAGGAAATGTTTTACAAGTCTCTCAATCACTGTTTCAGGGCTCTATACTCCCACACACACAGAGAGAGAGAGAGACAAGATCCTCTAGGTAAAACAGTCTCTCAATCAATGTTTCAGGGCTCTATACTCCCACACACAGAGAGAGAGAGAGAGAGAGACAAGATCCTCTAGGTAAAACAGTCTCTCAATCACTGTTTCAGGGCTCTATACTCCCACACACAGAGAGAGAGAGAGAGAGAGAGAGACAAGATCCTCTAGGTAAAACAGTCTCTCAATCACTGTTTCAGGGCTCTATACTCCCACACACACAGAGAGAGAGAGAGAGAGAGACAAGATCCTCTAGGTAAAACAGTCTCTCAATCACTGTTTCAGGGCTCTATACTCCCACACACACAGAGAGAGAGAGAGAGAGACAAGATCCTCTAGGTAAAACAGTCTCTCAATCACTGTTTCAGGGCTCTATACTCCCACACACACACACAGAGAGAGAGAGAAGATCCTCTAGATAAAACAAGTCAAGACAAGATGTCTGGCATTCCTCCTCTCCTCTGAAACGTGGGGGGGGGGGGGGGCATGTCAAAGTGGTTGACAAAGTGAGTGTTAGCTGAAGTGACAGAGACAGTCTACAGAGAGAGAGACTGGTAGGTTACTGTAACAGTCTATAGAGAGAGACTGGTAGATTACTGTAACAGTCTATAGAGAGAGACTGGTAGGTTACTGTAACAGTCTATAGAGAGAGGGTCTGACTGGTAGGTCACTGTAACAGTCTATAGAGAGAGACTGGTAGGTTACTATAACAGTCTATATAGAGAGAGGGTTTGACTGGTAGGTTACTGTAACAGTCTATAGAGAGAGACTGGTAGGTTACTATAACAGTCTATAGAGAGAGACTGGTAGGTTACTGTAACATTCTATAGAGAGAGACTGGTAGGTTACTGTAACATTCTATAGAGAGAGACTGGTAGGTTACTGTAACAGTCTATAGAGAGAGACTGGTAGGTTACTATAACAGTCTATAGAGAGAGACTGGTAGGTTACTGTAACATTCTATAGAGAGAGACTGGTAGGTTACTGTAACATTCTATAGAGAGAGACTGGTAGGTTACTGTAACAGTCTATAGAGAGAGACTGGTAGGTTACTATAACAGTCTATAGAGAGAGACTGGTAGGTTACTGTAACAGTCTATAGAGAGAGACTGGTAGGTTACTGTAACAGTCTATAGAGAGAGACTGGTAGGTTACTATAACAGTCTATAGAGAGAGAGGGTCTGACTGGTAGGTTACTGTAACAGTCTATAGAGAGAGACTGGTAGGTTACTGTAACAGTCTATAGAGAGAGACTGGTAGGTTACTGTAACAGTCTATAGAGAGAGACTGGTAGGTTACTGTAACAGTCTATAGAGAGAGGGTCTGACTGGTAGGTTACTATAACAGTCTATAGAGAGAGACTGGTAGGTTACTATAACAGTCTATAGAGAGAGACTGGTGGGTTACTGTAACAGTCTATAGAGAGAGACTGGTAGGTTACTGTAACAGTCTATAGAGATAGACTGGTAGGTTACTATAACAGTCTATAGAGAGAGACTGGTAGGTTACTATAACAGTCTATAGAGAGAGACTGGTAGGTTACTGTAACAGTCTATAGAGAGAGACTGGTAGGTTACTATAACAGTCTATAGAGAGAGACTGGTAGGTTACTATAACAGTCTATAGAGCAAGGGTCTGACTGGTAGGTTACTGTAACAGTCTATAGAGAGAGGGTCTGACTGGTAGGTTACTGTAACAGTCTATAGAGAGAGGGTCTGACTGGTAGGTTACTGTAACAGTCTATAGAGAGGGCGTCTGACTGATAGGTTACTATAACAGTCTATAGAGAGAGACTGGTAAGTTACTGTAACATTCTATAGAGAGAGGGTCTGACTGGTAGGTTACTGTAACAGTCTATAGAGAGAGGGTCTGACTGGTAGGTTACTGTAGCAGTCTATAGAGAGGGGGTCTGACTGGTAGGTTACTGTAACAGTCTAGAGAGAGACTGGTAGGTTACTGTAACAGTCTATAGAGAGAGACTGGTAGGTTACTGTAACAGTCTATAGAGAGAGACTGGTAGGTTACTGTAACAGTCTATAGAGAGAGACTGGTAGGTTACTATAACAGTCTATAGAGAGAGACTGGTAGGTTACTGTAACAGTCTATAGAGAGAGACTGGTAGGTTACTGTAACAGTCTATAGAGAGAGGGGGGGTTCTGTCCTTGGTCTTTTTGGCCTTTACATTTACAATACCTGTTCTACAGGAAGGTTGAGGCTTGCTCTTTAGTATACTTCCTCTCCCTGTCAGTCCCGCTCTCTCTCTCCCTCCCTCCGTCTCCCTTTCACCCCCCCCCCTCTCCCCTCCCCTCTCTTATGAGTTATGGTAACAGGGAATCTCTTGGGAGCAAGCCATGACTGGCAGAGGGTTAGGTGTGTGTGTGTTTTAGTTCATTCTCTGACTGTGTTTTTGTCCAATTATACATACACTGTATAACTCTCTGTCTCTCTCTCTCTCTCTCTCTCTCTGTCTCCCCTCTCTGTCTCTCTCTCTGTCCCTCTCTCCCTCTCTCTCTGTCTCTCTTTGTCTCTCTCTCTGTCTCTCTCTCTCTGTCTCTCTCTCTGTCTCTCTCTCTGTCTCTCTCTCTGTCTCTCTCTCTGTCTCCCCTCTCTGTCTCTCTCTCTTTCCCCCTCTCTGTCTCTCTCTCTCTCTCTCTCTCTCTCTCTCTCTGTCTCTCTCTCTCTCTCTGTCACCCCTTCTCTCTCCATCTCTGTCTCCCTCTCTGTCTCCCCCTCTCTCTCTCTCTGTCTCCCCTCTCTGTCTCTCTCTCTGTCTCTCTCTGTCTCTCTCTCTGTCTCTCTGTCTCTCTCTCTCTCTCTCTCTCTCTCTGTCTCTCTCTCTCTCTCTCTCTGTCTCTCTCTCTGTCTCTCTCTCTGTCTCTCTCTCTCTGTCTCTCTCTCTGTCTCTCTCTCTGTCTCTCTCTCTCTGTCTCTCTCTCTGTCTCTCTCTCTGTCCCTCTCTCTGTCTCGCTCTCTGTCTCGCTCTCTGTCTCGCTCTCTGTCTCGCTCTCTGTCTCGCTCTCTGTCTCCCTCTTTGTCTCTCTCTGTCTCTCTGTCTCGCTCTCTGTCTCTCTCTGTCTCTTCTGATAGGACACATGTAGTAATGGAAGGGCGGTCTCCGTGGTAACATGATGTCTGTGGGACGCAGTATTATGGGATGGTGTGTGTCACGCTGTGTTTTTGTGGGACCTGTCACCGTTATCACAGTGGTGGGGTGTTTAGGTCTGCGTTGAGGTGGTGAGAGAGGAGTAGTGTGGTGAAGGGTTTGCATTCTGTACAGGAAGTGGCCCTCCACACCTCTTACTGAAGAGAAGAGAGAGAAGAACACATGAACAATAAATAGTACATTCAGAAAGTATTTTAGACCCCACATTCTGTTCCAAATGATTGATCTGATTTGTTAAACCTCCTGCTTTGGGCTGTATGTGTGAATGTGTAGATGCTACATGCAGAATATATGAGTAGAACTACTGTGTTCTCTCAGTGTGTCACCAAAATCTCTAGTTTGGAAAGCAACAGTTTATTTAAGATATACCATAGATCTAGCTACTAACATATTACCTCTTCCAGACTAGCTACTAACATATAATCTCTCCTCCCAGACTAGCTACCCTAGACCTAGCTACTAACATATGACCTCTCCTCCCAGACTAGCTACCATATATCTAGCTACCATAGACCTAGCTACTAACATATGACCTCTCCTCCCAGACTAGCTACCATAAATCTAGCTACCATAGATCTAGCTACTAACATATTACCTCTCCTTCCAGACTAGCTACCATAGATCTAGCTACCTTAGCTCTAGCTACCATAGATCTAACTACCATAGATCTAGCTACTAACATATGACCTCTCCTTTCAGACTAGCTACCATAGATCTAGCTACCATAGATCTAGCTACCAACATATGACCTCTCCTTCCAGACTAGCTACCATAGATCTAGCTACCATAGATCTAGCTACTAACATATGACCTCTCCTTCCAGACTAGCTACCATAGATCTAGCTACCATAGATCTAGCTACCATAGATCTAGCTACTAACATATGACCTCTCCTTCCAGACTAGCTACCATAGATCTAGCTACCATAGATCTAGCTACTAACATATGACCTCTCCTTCCAGACTAGCTACCATAGATCTAGCTACCATAGATCTAGCTACCATAGATCTAGCTACTAACATATGACCTCTCCTTCCAGACTAGCTACCATAGATCTAGCTACCATAGATCTAGCTCCCATTGATCTAGCTACTAACATATGACCTCTCCTTCCAGACTAGCTACCATAGATCTAGCTACCATAGATCTAGCTACCATAGACCTAGCTACTAACATATGACCTCTCCTTCCAGACTAGCTACCATAGATCTAGCTACCATAGATCTAGCTATTAACATATTACCTCTCCTTCCAGACTAGCTACCATAGATCTAGCTACCTTAGCTCTAGCTACCATAGATCTAACTACCATAGATCTAGCTACCATAGACCTAGCTACTAACATATGACCTCTCCTTCCAGACTAGCTACCATAGATCTAGCTACCATAGATCTAGCTATTAACATATGACCTCTCCTTCCAGACTAGCTACCATAGATCTAGCTACCATAGATCTAGCTACCATAGACCTAGCTACTAACATATGACCTCTCCTTTCAGACTAAATAAGTTGGACAAGCGAAAGAGAATTCTCTCTCTCTCTCTTCCTCCATCCTCCTCTGTCTTTCTTCTATAATTTGGGCCTGTTTTCTAGTTCCTGTTTGGAGCGTTGACACCAACGCTATTTGCAGCTGTCCGTCAGGGACAGCAGGCGGGGCTTGGTATCTGCAGTGGTTCTATTGGTTGCTGCAGCTGTCCGTCAGGGACAGCAGGCGGGGCTTGGTATCTGCAGTGGTTCTATTGGTTGCTGCAGCTGTCCGCCAGGGACAGCAGGCGGGGCTTGGTCTCTGCAGTGGTTCTATTGGTTGCTGCAGCTGTCCGTCAGGGACAGCAGGCGGGGCTTGGTATCTGCAGTGGTTCTATTGGTTGCTGCAGCTGTCCGTCAGGGACAGCAGGCGGGGCTTGGTATCTGCAGTGGTTCTTCCTCTTTAACCCCTCGTGTGTCGGCCCTGTTCTGCCGGTTGCTAAGCAACAGAGGACCCTTTAACCAGACACTAGGTCTGTCTCACTACTTAGGAATGGTGTGTGTGTGTGTGTGTAGAGGTGTGTGTGTGTGTGTATGTGCATTACTATGTGTGTGTGTGTGTGTGTGTGCATTACTATGTGTGTATGCATTACTATGTGTGTGTGTGTGTGTGTGTGTGCATTACTATGTGTGTGTGTGTGTGTGTGTGTGTGTGTGTGTGTGTGTGTGTGTGTGTGTGCATTACTATGTGTGTCTGTGTGTGTGTGCATTACTATGTGTGTGCATTACTATGTGTGTGTGTGTGTGTGTGTGTGCATTACTATGTGTGTGCATTACTATGTGTGTGTGTGGTGAGTTAATCAGCAGTGATTTTTGTCAACCAAACCCCCAAAATGCTATTCTTCTTTTTCTCTCTCTCTCTCTCTTTCTGTCTTTCTGAAAGAGATGAAAATACAGACGATTCCTCCGCCCCCTCACACTGCCTCAATCCCAGCTGTGCCTCCCACACACACACACACACACACACACACACACACACACACACACACACACACACAGTAATGCACATACACTGCACCATAGGGGAGAGAGAGAGAGAAAGTTATCTATTTCTCTCCTCCAGGGGAAGCGCTCTCTCTTTCTCCCCCATCTTTATTTTCTCTTTCTTCCTTTCTTTCTTTCTTTCTTCCACTCTCTCTCTCTCTCTCTCTCTCTCTCTTCCTCTCTCTCTCTCTCTCTCCCCCTCTCTCTCTCTCTCTCTCTCTCTCTCTCTCCGTCTCTCTCTTTCTCCCACATCTTTCTCTTCTCTCTTTCTCCCACATCTTTCTCTTCTCTCTCTCTCCCTCTTTCTCTCTCTCCGTCTCTTTCTCCCACATCTTTCTCTTCTCTCTCTCTCCCTCTCTTTCTCTCTCTCCGTCTCTTTCTCCCACATCTTTCTCTTCTCTCTTTCTCCCACATCTTTCTCTTCTCTCTTTCTCCCACATCTTTCTCTTCTCTCTGTCTTTTTCTCCTTTCTTTCTCTCTTTCTCTCCGTCTCTCTCAGGAGAATCACCACACCGCTAGTCCTCACAGTGTCGTTGTTGACAGTGTCAGTGTCGTTGTTGACAGTGTCAGTGTCGTTGTTGACAGTGTCACACAGAAGGGGTGTGTGGGTAATACAGGGCATTCAGAAAATACTTTTTCCACATTTTGTTACATTTACCTTCTAAAATTAATTTTAAAAAACATTTCCTCATCAATCTACACACAATACCCCATAATGACAAAGCAAAAATACTTTTTTTTTTTTTTAAAGTTTGCAAATGTATTAAAAATGTAAAACAGAAATACCTCATTTACATAAGTATTCCACCTCTTTGCTATGAGACTTGAAATGGATCTCAGGTGCATCCTGTTTCCATTGATCATCCTTGAGATGTTTCTACAACTTGATTGGAGACCTCCTGTGGTATATTAAATTGATTGGACATGATTTGGAAAGGCACACACCTGTCTATATAAGGTCCCATAGTTGAAAGTGCATGTCAGAGCAAACACTAAGCCATGAGGTCGAAGGAATTGTCCGTAGAGCTCCGAGACAGGATTGTGTCGAGGCACAGATCTGGGGAAGGGCACCAAAACATTTCTGCAGCATTGAAGGTCCCCAAGAACACAGTGGCCTCCATCATTCTTAAATAAAATAAGTTTGGAACCACCAAGACTCTTCCTAGAGCTGGCCGCCCAGCCAAACTGAGCAATCAGGGGAGAAGGGCCTTGGTCAGGGAGGTGGCCAAGAACCCGATGGTCACTCTGACAGAGCTCCAGAGTTCCTCTGTGGAGATGGGAGAACCTTCCAGAAGGACAACAATCTCTGCAGCACTCTACCAATCAGGCCTTTATGGTAGAGTGGCCAGACGGAAGCTCCTCCTCAGTAAAAGACACATGACAGCCTGCTTGGCACCTTAAGGACTGTCCGACCATGAGAAACCAGATTCTCTGGTCTGATGAAACCAAGATTGTGGTCTGTGGCCTGAATGCCAAGCGTCACAGCTGATGGAAACTTGGCACCATCCCTACGGTGAAGCATGGTGGTGGCGGCATCATGCTGTGAGGATATTTTTCAGCAGAAGGGACTGGGAGACTAGTCAGGATCAAGGGAACGATGAACAGAGCAAAGTACAGAGAGGTCCTTGATGAAAACCTGCTCCAGAGCTCTCATGATCTCAGACTGGGGTGACGGTTCAACTCCCAACAGGTCAACGACCTTAAGCACACAGCCAAGACAACGCAGGAGTGGCTTTGGGACAAGTCTCTGAATGTCCTTGAGTGGCCCAGCCAGAGCCCGGACTTGAACCCGATCGAACATCTCTGGAGAGACCTGAAAATAGCTGTGCAGCAACGCTCCCCATCCAACCTGACAGAGCTTGAGAGGATCTGCAGAGAAGAATGGGAGAAACTCCCCAAAAACAGGTGTGCCAAGCTTGTAGCGTCAAACCCAAGAAGACTGAGTAAAGGGTCTGAATATTTATGCATACACATTTGCTAGAAACCTGTTTTTGTTTTGTCATTATGGGGTATTGTGATGTCATTATGGGGTATTGTGATGTCATTATGGGGTATTGTGATGTCATTATGGGGTATTGTGATGTCATTATGGGGTATTGTGATGTCATTATGGGGTATTGTGATGTCATTTTAGGGTATTGTGATGTCATTATGGGGGTATTGTGATGTCATTATGGGGTATTGTGATGTCATTACGGGGTATTGTGATGTCATTATGGGGTATTATGGGTAGATTGATGATGCGGGAAAAAAACATATTTTAATCCATTGTAGAATAAGGCTGTAAAGTAACAACGTGGAAAAAGGCAATGTATCTACAGTAGGATGTTCATTATAGAGACCTATAGAAGAGACTGTATCTACAGTAGGATGTTCATTATAGAGACCTATAGAAGAGACTGTATCTACAGTAGGATGTTCATTATATAGACCTATAGAAGAGACTGTATCTACAGTAGGATGTTCATTATAGAGACATATAGAAGAGACTGTATCTACAGTAGGATGTTCATTATAGAGACCTATAGAAGAGACTGTATCTACAGTAGGATGTTCATTATAGAGACCTATAGAAGAGACTGTATCTACAGTAGGATGTTCATTATATAGGACTATAGAAGAGACTGTATCTACAGTAGGATGTTCATTATATAGGACCATAGAAGAGACTGTATCTACAGTAGGATGTTCATTATAGAGACCTATAGAAGAGACTGTATATACAGTAGGATGTTCATTATATAGGACCATAGAAGAGACTGTATCTACAGTAGGATGTTCATTATAGAGACCTATGGAAGAGACTGTATCTACAGTAGGATGTTCATTATATAGACCTATAGAAGAGACTGTATCTACAGTAGGATGTTCATTATAGAGACATATAGAAGAGACTGTATCTACAGTAGGATGTTCATTATAGAGACCTATAGAAGAGACTGTATCTACAGTAGGATGTTCATTATAGAGACCTATAGAAGAGACTGTATCTACAGTAGGATGTTCATTATAGAGACCTATAGAAGAGACTGTATCTACAGTAGGATGTTCATTATAGAGACCTATAGAAGAGACTGTATCTACAGTAGGATGTTCATTATAGAGACATTTAGAAGAGACTGTATCTACAGTAGGATGTTCATTATAGAGACCTATATAAGAGACTGTATCTACAGTAGGATGTTCATTATAGAGACCTTTAGAAGAGACTGTATCTACAGTAGGATGTTCATTATAGAGACCTTTAGAAGAGACTGTATCTACAGTAGGATGTTCATTATAGAGACCTATAGAAGAGACTGCATCTACAGTAGGATGTTCATTATAGAGACCTATAGAAGAGACTATCTACAGTAGGATGTTCATTATAGAGACCAATAGAAGAGACTGTATCTACAGTAGGATGTTCATTATATAGGACTACAGAAGAGACTGTATCTACAGTAGGATGTTCATTATAGAGACCTATAGAAGAGACTGTATCTACAGTAGGATGTTCATTATAGAGACCTTTAGAAGAGACTGTATCTACAGTAGGATGTTCATTATAGAGACCTTTAGAAGAGACTGTATCTACAGTAGGATGTTCATTATAGAGACCTATAGAAGAGACTGTATCTACAGTAGGATGTTCATTATAGAGACCTTTAGAAGAGACTGTATCTACAGTAGGATGTTCATTATAGAGACCTTTAGAAGAGACTGTATCTACAGTAGGATGTTCATTATAGAGACCTACAGAAGAGACTATCTACAGTAGGATGTTCATTATAGAGACCTATAGAAGAGACTGTATCTACAGTAGGATATTCATTATAGAGACCTATACTGTATCTACAGTAGGATGTTCATTATAGAGACCTATAGAAGAGACTGTATCTACAGTAGGATGTTCGTTATAGAGACCTATAGAAGAGACTGTATCTACAGTAGGATGTTCATTATAGAGACCTATAGAAGAGACTGTATCTACAGTAGGATGTTCATTATAGAGACCTATAGAAGAGACTGTATCTACAGTAGGATGTTCATTATATAGGACTATAGAAGAGACTGTATCTACAGTTGGATGTTCATTATAGAGACCTATAGAAGAGACTGTATCTACAGTAGGATGTTAATTATATAGGACTATAGAAGAGACTGTTTCTACAGTAGGATGTTCATTATAGAGACCTATAGAAGAGACTGTATCTACGGTAGGATGTTCATTATATAGGACTATAGAAGAGACTGTATATACAGTAGGATGTTCATTATAGAGACCTATAGAAGAGACTGTATCTACAGTAGGATGTTCATTATATAGGACTGTAGGATATACTATCTACAGTAGGATGTTCATTATAAAGGACTATAGAAGAGACTGTATCTACAGTAGCATATTCATTATAGAGACCTATAGAAGAGACTGTATCTACAGTAGGATGTTCATTATAAAGGACTATAGAAGAGACTATCTACAGTAGGATGTTCATTATAGAGACCTATAGAAGAGACTGTATCTACAGTAGGATGTTCATTATATAGGACTGTAGAAGAGACTGTATCTACAGTAGGATGTTCATTATAGAGACCTATAGAAGAGACTGTATCTACAGTAGGATGTTCGTTATAGAGACCTATAGAAGAGACTGTATATACAGTAGGATGTTCATTATAGAGACCTATAGAAGAGACTGTATCTACAGTAGGATGTTCATTATATAGGACTATAGAAGAGACTGTATCTACAGTAGGATGTTCATTATAGAGACCTGTAGAAGAGACTGTATATACAGTAGGATGTTCATTATAGAGACCTATAGAGACCTATAGAAGAGACTGTATCTACAGTAGGGTGTTCATTATATAGACCTATAGAAGAGACTGTATCTAAAGTAGGATGTTCATTATAGAGGACTGTAGGATAGACTATCTACAGTAGGATGTTCATTATAGAGACCTATAGAAGAGACTGTATCTACAGTAGGATGTTCATTATAGAGACCTATAGAGACCTATAGAATAGACTGTATCTACAGTAGGATGTTCATTATAGAGACCTATAGAAGAGACTGTATCTACAGTAGGATGTTCATTATAGAGACATATAGAAGAGACTGTATCTACAGTAGGATGTTCATTATAGAGACCTATAGAAGAGACTGTATCTACAGTAGGATGTTCATTATAGAGACCTATAGAAGAGACTGTATCTACAGTAGGATGTTCATTATAGAGACCTATAGAAGAGACTGTATCTACAGTAGGATGTTCATTATAGAGACCTATAGAAGAGACTGTATCTACAGTAGGATGTTCATTATAGAGACATTTAGAAGAGACTGTATCTACAGTAGGATGTTCATTATAGAGACCTATATAAGAGACTGTATCTACAGTAGGATGTTCATTATAGAGACCTTTAGAAGAGACTGTATCTACAGTAGGATGTTCATTATAGAGACCTTTAGAAGAGACTGTATCTACAGTAGGATGTTCATTATAGAGACCTATAGAAGAGACTGCATCTACAGTAGGATGTTCATTATAGAGACCTATAGAAGAGACTATCTACAGTAGGATGTTCATTATAGAGACCAATAGAAGAGACTGTATCTACAGTAGGATGTTCATTATATAGGACTACAGAAGAGACTGTATCTACAGTAGGATGTTCATTATAGAGACCTATAGAAGAGACTGTATCTACAGTAGGATGTTCATTATAGAGACCTTTAGAAGAGACTGTATCTACAGTAGGATGTTCATTATAGAGACCTTTAGAAGAGACTGTATCTACAGTAGGATGTTCATTATAGAGACCTATAGAAGAGACTGTATCTACAGTAGGATGTTCATTATAGAGACCTTTAGAAGAGACTGTATCTACAGTAGGATGTTCATTATAGAGACCTTTAGAAGAGACTGTATCTACAGTAGGATGTTCATTATAGAGACCTACAGAAGAGACTATCTACAGTAGGATGTTCATTATAGAGACCTATAGAAGAGACTGTATCTACAGTAGGATATTCATTATAGAGACCTATACTGTATCTACAGTAGGATGTTCATTATAGAGACCTATAGAAGAGACTGTATCTACAGTAGGATGTTCGTTATAGAGACCTATAGAAGAGACTGTATCTACAGTAGGATGTTCATTATAGAGACCTATAGAAGAGACTGTATCTACAGTAGGATGTTCATTATAGAGACCTATAGAAGAGACTGTATCTACAGTAGGATGTTCATTATATAGGACTATAGAAGAGACTGTATCTACAGTTGGATGTTCATTATAGAGACCTATAGAAGAGACTGTATCTACAGTAGGATGTTAATTATATAGGACTATAGAAGAGACTGTTTCTACAGTAGGATGTTCATTATAGAGACCTATAGAAGAGACTGTATCTACGGTAGGATGTTCATTATATAGGACTATAGAAGAGACTGTATATACAGTAGGATGTTCATTATAGAGACCTATAGAAGAGACTGTATCTACAGTAGGATGTTCATTATATAGGACTGTAGGATATACTATCTACAGTAGGATGTTCATTATATAGGACTATAGAAGAGACTGTATCTACAGTAGCATATTCATTATAGAGACCTATAGAAGAGACTGTATCTACAGTAGGATGTTCATTATAAAGGACTATAGAAGAGACTGTATCTACAGTAGGATGTTCATTATATAGGACTATAGAAGAGACTGTATCTACAGTAGGATGTTCATTATAGAGACCTGTAGAAGAGACTGTATATACAGTAGGATGTTCATTATAGAGACCTATAGAAGAGACTGTATCTACAGTAGGATGTTCATTATATAGGACTGTAGAAGAGACTGTATCTACAGTAGGATGTTCATTATAGAGACCTATAGAAGAGACTGTATCTACAGTAGGATGTTCATTATATAGGACTATAGAAGAGACTGTATCTACAGTAGGATGTTCATTATAGAGACCTGTAGAAGAGACTGTATATACAGTAGGATGTTCATTATAGAGACCTATAGAGACCTATAGAAGAGACTGTATCTACAGTAGGGTGTTCATTATATAGACCTATAGAAGAGACTGTATCTAAAGTAGGATGTTCATTATAGAGGACTGTAGGATAGACTATCTACAGTAGGATGTTCATTATAGAGACCTATAGAAGAGACTGTATCTACAGTAGGATGTTCATTATAGAGACCTATAGAGACCTATAGAATAGACTGTATCTACAGTAGGATGTTCATTATAGAGACCTATAGAAGAGACTGTATCTACAGTAGGATGTTCATTATATAGGACTGTAGGATAGACTATCTACAGTAGGATGTTCATTATAGAGACCTATAGAAGAGACTGTATCTACAGTAGGATTTTCATTATATAGGACTATAGAAGAGACTGTATCTACAGTAGGATGTTCATTATAGAAACCTATAGAAGAGACTGTATCTACAGTAGGCTGTTTGTTATATAGGACTATAGAAGAGACTGTATCTACAGTAGGATGTTCATTATATAGGACTATAGAAGAGACTGTATCTACAGTAGGATGTTCATTATAGAGACCTATAGAAGAGACTGTATATACAGTAGGATGTTCGTTATATAGGACCATAGAAGAGACTGTATCTACAGTAGGATGTTCATTATATAGGACCATAGAAGAGACTGTATCTACAGTAGGATGTTCAATATAGAGACCTATAGAAGAGACTGTATATACAGTAGGATGTTCATTATAGAGACCTATAGAAGAGACTGTATCTACAGTAGGATGTTCATTATAGAGACCTATAGAAGAGACTATCTACAGTAGGATGTTTGTTATATAGACCTATAGAAGAGACTGTATCTACAGTAGGGTGTTCATTATAGAGACCTATAGAAGAGACTGTATCTACAGTAGGATGTTCATTATAGAGACCTATAGAAGAGACTGTATCTACAGTAGGATGTTCATTGTGTAGGACTATAGAAGAGACTGTATCTACAGTAGGATGTTCATTATAGAGACCTATATAAGAGACTGTATCTACAGTATGATGTTCATTATATAGGACTATAGAAGAGACTGTATCTACAGTAGGATGTTCATTATAGAGACCTATAGAAGAGACTGTATCTATAGTAGGATGTTAATTATATAGGACTATAGAAGAGACTGTATCTACAGTAGGATGTTCATTATAGAGACCTATAGAAGCGACTGTATCTACAGTAGGATGTTCATTATATAGGACTATAGAAGAGACTGTATATACAGTAGGATGTTCATTATAGAGACCTATAGAAGAGACTGTATCTACAGTAGGATGTTCATTATATAGGACTGTAGGATATACTATCTACAGTAGGATGTTCATTATATAGGACTATAGAAGAGACTGTATCTACAGTAGCATATTCATTATAGAGACCTATAGAAGAGACTGTATCTACAGTAGGATGTTCATTATATAGGACTGTAGAAGAGACTGTATCTACAGTAGGATGTTCAGTATAGAGACCTATAGAAGAGACTGTATCTACAGTAGGATGTTCATTATATAGGACTATAGAAGAGACTGTCTCTACAGTAGGATGTTCATTATATAGGACTATAGAAGAGACTGTATCTACAGTAGGATGTTCATTATAGAGACCTATAGAAGAGACTGTATCTACAGTAGGATGTTCATTATATAGGACTGTAGGATAGACTATCTACAGTAGGATGTTCATTATAGAGACCTATAGAAGAGACTGTATCTACAGTAGGATGTTCATTATATAGGACTATAGAAGAGACTGTATCTACAGTAGGATGTTCATTATAGAGACCTATAGAAGAGACTGTATCTACAGTAGGATGTTTGTTATATAGGACTATAGAAGAGACTGTATCTACAGTAGGATGTTCATTATATAGGACTATAGAAGAGACTGTATATACAGTTGGATGTTCATTATAGAGACCTATAGAAGAGACTGTATCTACAGTAGGATGTTCATTATATAGGACTATAGAAGAGTCTGTATCTACACTAGGATGTTCATTATAGAGACCTATAGAAGAGACTGTATCTACAGTAGGATGTTCATTATAGAGACCTATAGAAGAGACTGTATCTATAGTAGGATGTTCATTATAGAGACCTATAGAAGAGACTGTATCTACAGTAGGATGTTCATTATAGAGACCTATAGAAGAGACTGTATCTACAGTAGGATGTTCGTTATATAGACCTATAGAAGAGACTGTATCTACAGTAGGGTGTTCATTATAGAGACCTATAGAAGAGACTGTATCTATAGTAGGATGTTCATTATAGAGACCTATAGAGACCTATAGAAGAGACTGTATCTACAGTAGGATGTTCGTTATAGAGACCTATAGAAGACACTATATAAACGCTAGAAGGGATGTGATGAAGGATGAATGGAGAATCCAGGAAGAAGGTTACACCTGGTCCATGTTAGAGGAGGAGGAGGGAGAGGAGGAGGAGGAAGAGGAGGAGGAGGACTGAACGTCAGTTTAGTTGAGTAGAATAACATTATGTTGATCTAAAGGATGACACACACACACACGCACCCTGCAGGCCCTGTTGGGCTCTCTCCGTGCCGCTAGGAACCATGGGTAGGCCCCACCAGTTGCCAGGAGCTTCCTGCATAGTTAATGAGTCTGAATAATAAATAATGTCAACCTGTCTGACCTCACACACACACACACACACACACACACACACACACACACACACCTCTGTGATACCTTGTTGTGATGTATAACTGTGTTTAGGTGATGTGATCTACAGTCTTTGGTTACCGTAGTAATGTGAAATATTATAGAATGTTTGTCCTAACTCTCTCTCTCTGTCTGTCTCTCTCTCTGTCTCTCTGTCTCTCTTTCTCTCTCTCTCTCTGTCTCTCTCTGTCTCTCTGTCTGTCTCTCTCTCTGTCTCTCTCTCTCTCTCTGTCTCTCTCTATCTGTCTGTCTCTCTGTCTGTCTTTGTCTCGTCTGACTCTCTCTCTCTCTCTCTCTCTCTCTCTCTCTCTCTCTGTCTCTCTCTCTCTCTCTCTCTCTGTCTCTCTCTCTCTCTCTCTCTCTCTCTCTCTCTCTCTCTCTCTCTCTCTCTCTCTCTCTCTCCAGTGTGTTGTTTCGTGGTCCATAAACGCTGTCATGAGTTCGTCACCTTCTCCTGTCCGGGGGCCGACAAGAATGCATCAGACGTAAGTACTACCTCTCTCTCCTTCTCTCTGTGTGTCTGTCATCCTGTTCAACTCGTAATGGTGATTCATCACTGATATCAACTCATATCCTTCCTCCCTCTCTCTCTCCATATCTCCCTTCCTCCCCCTCTCTCTCCATATCTCCCTTCCTCCCTCTCTCTCTCTCCATATCTCCCTTCCTCCCTCTCTCTCTCCATATCTCCCTGTCTGGACTGTTCGTATCACAGTAACTTCTTTAACCCCAGATGTCAGTCAGTCTCTCCATTGCGCCCCCCCTCTCTCCGGTACAGAGTCAATGTTGAGGCTATATACAGTGGGGCAAAAAAAGTATTTCGTCAGACACCAATTGTGCAAGTTCTCCCACTTAAAAAGATGAGAGAGGCCTGTAATTTTCATCATAGGTACACTTCAACTATGACAGACAAAATGAGAAAAAAATCACATTGTAGGATTTTTTATGAATTTATTTGCAAATTATGGTGGAAAATAAGTATTTGGTCACCTACAAACAAGCAAGATTCTTCTTCTTTAAGAGGCTCCTCTGTCCTCCACTCGTTACCTGTATTAATGGCACCTGTTTGAACTTGTTATCAGTATAAAAGACACCTGTACACAACCTCAAACAGTCACACTCCAAACTCCACTATGGCCAAGACCAAAGAGCTGTCAAAGGACACCAGAAACGAAATTGTAGACCTGCACCAGACTGGGAAGACTGAATCTGCAATAGGTAAGCAGCTTGGTTTGAAGAAATCAACTGTGGGAGCAATTATTGGGAAATGGAAGACATACAAGACCACTGATAATCTCCCTCCATCTGGGGTTTCACGCAAGATCTCACCCCGTGGGGTCAAAATTATCACAAGAACGGTGAGCAAAAATCCCAGAACCACACGGGGGAACCTAGTGAATGACCTGCAGAGAGCTGGGACCAAAGTAACAAAGCCTACCATCAGTAACACACTACGCCGCCAGGGACTCAAATCCTGCAGTGCCAGACATGTCCCCCTGCTTAAGCCAGTACATGTCCAGGCCCGTCTGAAGTTTGTTAGAGAGCATTTGGATGATCCAGAAGAAGATTGGGAGAATGTCATATGGTCAGATGAAACCAAAATATAACTTTTTGGTAAAAACTAAACTCGTCGTGTTTGGAGGACAAAGAATGCTGAGTTGCATCCAAAGAACACCATACCTACTGTGAAGCATGGGGGTGGAAACATCATGCTTTGGGGCTGTTTTTCTGCAAAGGGACCAGGACGACTGATCCGTGTAAAGGAAAGAATGAATGGGGCCATGAATCGTGAGATTTTGAGTGAAAACCTCCTTCCATCAGCAAGGGCATTGAAGATGAAACATGGCTGGGTCTTTCAGCATGACATGTCATTGCCAACGAAGGGTATATAACAAAGTATTGAGATAAACTTTTGTTATTGACCAAATACTTATTTTCCACCATAATTTGCAAATACATTCATAAAAAATCCTACAATGTGATTTTTTGGAGAAAAAAAATCTCATTTTGTCTGTCATAGTTGAAGTGTACCTATGATGAAAATTACAGGCCTCTCTCATCTTTTTAAGTGGGAGAACTTGGTGGCTGACTAAATACTTTTTTGCCCCACTGTACCATCAGTCCCAGGAGACGTATTATTTCGTATGTATCTCCATTCCTCCCTCCCTCTCCATTCCACCCTCCCTCTCCATTCCTCCCTCCCTCTCTCCATTCCTCCCTCCCTCTCCATTCCTCCCTCCCTCTCCATTCCTCCCTCTCCATTCCTCCCTCCCTCTCTCCATTCCTCCCTCCCTCTCTCCATTCCTCCCTCCCTCTCTCCATTCCTCCCTCCCTCTCTCCATTCCTCCCTCTCTCTCTCCATATCTCCATTCCTCCCTCTCTCTCTCCATTCCTCCCTCCCTCTCTCTATTCCTCCCTCTCTGTCTGGATTGTTCTATCAGTAACTTCTCTAACCCCAGATGTCCTCTCTTGTTCCATTCTCTAATCGTTCCTAGCAGGAAAAACTTCCCCGATAACACACAACCCACCCGCAGTATTCCCACCACATTCCCAACAACGTTCCCGTAGTATTCCCACCTCGTTCCCAACAACGTTCCCGCAGTATTCCCACCACGTTCCTGTAGTATTCCCACCACGTTCCCAACAACGTTCCCACAGTATTCCCACCACGTTCCCGCAGTATTCCCACCACGTTCCTGCAGTATTCCCACCACGTTCCCAACAACGTTCCTGCAGTATTCCCACCACGTTCCCACCACGTTCCTGCAGTATTCCCACCACGTTTCTGCAGTATTCCCACCTCGTTCCCACCACGTTCCCAACAACGTTCCCAACAACGTTAAACAACGTTAAACTGTTAAATGAGCCTGACATTAATAAAGACAAGGTCAGCACTGTCCTGTTCTTCTGGCTGCTCTTGTTTCATGGGTTTGTCTAAAAGAACAGGAGAGGGTCAGTCAACAGGCTACTCTCTCTGTCTCTCTCTCTCTCTCTCTCTCTGTCTCGGTGTCTCTCTCTCTCTCTCTCTCTCTGTATCTCTCTGTCTCGGTGTCTCTCTGTGTCTCTCTCTCTCTTTCTCTCTCTGTGTCTCTGTGTCTCTCTCTCTCTCTCTCTCTCTCTCTCTCTCTGTGTCTCTTTCTCTCTCTCTCTCTCTCTCTCTCTCTCTCCGTGTCTCTGTGTCTCTTTCTCTCTCTCTCTCTCTCTCTCTCTCTCTCTCTCTCTCTCTCTCTCTCTCTGTCTCGGTGTCTCTCTCTCTCTCTCTGTCTCGGTGTCTCTCTCTCTCTCTCTCTCTCTCTGTCTCTCTCTCTGTCTCTCTCTGTGTCTCTCTCTCTCTTTCTGTGTCTCTGTGTCTCTTTCTCTCTCTCTCTCTCTCTCTGTCTCGGTGTCTCTCTCTCTCTCTGTCTCGGTGTCTCTCTCTCTCTCTGTCTCGGTGTGTCTCTCTCTCTCTCTGTCTCGGTGTGTCTCTCTCTCTCTCTCTCTGTGTCTCTCTCTCTCGCTCTGTCTCTCTCTCTCTCGCTCTGTCTCTCTCTCTCTCGCTCTGTCTCTCTGTGTCTCTGTGTCTCTGTGTCTCTTTCTCTCTCTCTGTCTCGGTGTCTCTCTCGCTCTCTGTCTCGGTGTCTCTCTCTCTCTCTGTCTCGGTGTGTCTCTCTCTCTCTGTCTCGGTGTGTCTCTCTCTCTCTCTCTCTGTGTCTCTCTCTCTCGCTCTGTCTCTCTCTCTCTCGCTCTGTCTCTCTCTCTCTCTCCCTGTCTCTCTCTCTGTGTGTGCGTCTCTCTCTCTCTCTGTGTGTCTCTCTTTCTCTCTCTCTGTCTCTTGCTCTCTCTCTGTCTCGGTGTCTCTCTCTATCTTTCTCTCTGTCTCTATCTGTGTCTGTGGTAAAACAGTGTTGACCCTTGCCCTCTCCCCTGTTGACCTCGTAAAGCATGAGAGATAATGGAATGTGCAGCGTGGCACCGCTAGGTCAATCACCTAATAACACACCTCAACACATACAGTTAAAGTCGGAAGTTTACATACACTAAGTTGACTGTGCCTTTAAACAGCTGGGAAAATTCCAGAAAATGATGTCATGGCTTTAGA
>NC_143034.1:3317500-3405000 GCF_057628025.1 Oncorhynchus mykiss | reverse complement strand
TAATAACCTGTAACATAACTGGAGAGACACACAGCAGCTCTGTGGTCATACCCTGTAACAGAACTGGAGAGACATACATACACTGAGTTTACAAAACATTAGGAACACCTTCCTAATATTGAGTTGCACCCCGTTTTGTCCTCAGAACAGCCTCATTTCGTCGGGTCATGGACTCTACAAGGTGTCCAAAGCGTTCCACAGGGATGCTGGCCCATGTGGACTCTACAAGGTGTAGAAAGCGTTCCACAGGGATGCTGGCCCATGTTGACTCTTAATGCTTCCCACAGTTGTGTCAAGTTGGCTGGATGTCCTTTGGGCGGTGGACCATTCTTGATACACTTATGGGAAACTGTTGTGTGAAAAACCCAGCAGCGTTGCAGTTCTTGACCCAAACCGGTGTGCCTGGCACCTACTACCGTCCCCCTGTTCAAAGACACTTAAATAGTTTTCTATCTCATTCCCCCTCTGAATGGCACACATACACACTCCATGTCTCAATGGCCTCCAGGCTTAAACATCCATCTTTACCCCGTCTCCTCCCCTTCATCGTTAACCCCTCCCCTTCATCTTTAACCCCTCCCCCTTAATATTTAACCCCTCCCCTTCATCTTTAACCCACCCCCTTCATGTTTAACCCCTCCCCTTCATCTATAACTCCTCCCCTTCATATGTAACCCCTCCCCTTCATCTTTAACCCCTCCCCCTTAACATTTAACCCCTCCCCTTCATCTTTAACCCACCCCCTTCATGTTTAACCCCTCCCCTTAATCTTGAACCCCTCCCCTTCATCTTTAACCCCTCCCCTTCATCAACACCGATCTGAAGTGGATTTAACAGGCGACATCAATGAGGGATCATAGCTTTCACTTGGTCTGTCATGGAAAACAGCAGGTGTTCTTAATGTTTTGTACGCTCGGTGTCCAGCAGCTCTACGATCCTACCCTGTAACACAGTGCCCCCTTGTGGCCAGAAATGGGAACTTCAATACATTACATCAAACTTCATCCCAGAAAGACCAGAACTAAAATCTTGTTTAATTGGCCACAGATCCATTAAGCTCTGGGTAGATACAACACAGTGCCTCCCCCCCCCTCTCAGCCACAGCATAGTGCCCCCCCCCCAGACAGAGACTCTCAGCCACAGCATGGTGCCCCCCCCCAGACAGAGACTCTCAGCCACAGCATAGTGCCCCCCCCCCAGACAGAGACTCTCAGCCACAGCATGGTGCCCCCCCCCCCAGACAGAGACTCTCAGCCACAGCATGGTGCCCCCCCCCAGACAGAGACTCTCAGCCACAGCATGGTGCCCCCCCCCCCAGACATGGGCCAAATGTCCACTTCCCATATTTGAGAAATGCAAATATCTGCAAAATTTCTCTTTTAACGTTTTCAATGAGGAAGATTAATGATTGGAATTTGGTTTGATTTCTGAATTGACTGGAATTGAAAATGGAATTGACCCCCAACCTCTGTGTGTGTGTGTGTGTGTGTGTGTGTGTCTCTCTCTCTCTAGATTGTATGATGAACATCCACAACCGGTGTGTGGCCAACGTTCCCAGTCTGTGTGGAACGGACCACACTGAGAGGAGAGGACGCATCCAGATCACAGCAGATATCAAGGACAACAAACTCACCGTCTACAGTCAGTACACACACACACACACACACACACACACTCCCTGCAGCAAATCATTTAACCCCCTCGACTGGATTGATTCGCCCAGTGCATCAGTCTAAATTCCATAACAAAAAAATCCCCATCAGAATCTTTGTTTAAACTAGAGATATCTGTTTGTTTACGTTGGATCAGAATCTTTGTTTAAACTAGAGATATCTGTTTGTTTACGTTGGATCAGAATCTTTGTTTAAACTAGAGATATCTGTTTGTCTGTGTTGGATCAGAATCTTTGTTTAAACTAGAGATATCTGTTTGTTTACGTTGGATCAGAATCTTTGTTTAAACTAGAGATATCTGTTTGTTTGCGTTGGATCAGAATCTTTGTTTAAACTAGAGATATCTGTTTGTCTGTGTTGGATCAGAATCTTTGTTTAAACTAGAGATATCTGTTTGTCTGTGTTGGATCAGAATCTTTGTTTAAACTAGAGATATCTGTTTGTTTACGTTGGATCAGAATCTTTGTTTAAACTAGAGATATCTGTTTGTTTACGTTGGATCAGAATCTTTGTTTAAACTAGAGATATCTGTTTGTTTACGTTGGATCAGAATCTTTGTTTTAAACTAGAGATATCTGTTTGTCTGCGTTGGATCAGAATCTTTGTTTTAAACTAGAGATATCTGTTTGTTTACGTTGGATCAGAATCTTTGTTTAAACTAGAGATATCTGTTTGTTTACGTTGGATCAGAATCTTTGTTTAAACTAGAGATATCTGTTTGTTTACGTTGGATCAGAATCTTTGTTTTAAACTAGAGATATCTGTTTGTTTACGTTGGATCAGAATCTTTGTTTAAACTAGAGATATCTGTTTGTTTACGTTGGATCAGAATCTTTGTTTAAACTAGAGATATCTGTTTGTCTGCGTTGGATCAGAATCTTTGTTTTAAACTAGAGATATCTGTTTGTTTACGTTGGATCAGAATCTTTGTTTAAACTAGAGATATCTGTTTGTTTACGTTGGATCAGGATCTTTGTTTAAACTAGAGATATCTGTTTGTTTGCTTCTCAATCCACAACATCTGCCAGTGTCTCTCTTCCACATCGTCAGTGAAAGGTGAAAATCGGTCTTCACACGAAAACTTCTGTAGCGTCCGAACAGTTTGATCGACAAAAATACTCTATAAAGGGGGAGACTCTGAGGAACACGGCTGTGTTCTCCGAACAGTTTGACCTACTGAAATGGAAAGGGGAGACTCTGAGGAACACGGCTGTGTTCTCCGAACAGTTTGACCTACCGAAATGGAAAGGGGAGACTCTGAGGAACACGGCTGTGTTCTCCGAACAGTTTGACCTACCGAAATGGAAAGGGGAGACTCTGAGGAACACGGCTGTGTTCTCCGAACAGTTTGACCTACCGAAATGGAAAGGGGAGACTCTGTGTTCTCTGTTTCTCTCTACGAATCCCACAAGTGTCAGGAGACTCATCTGAAGTCTGTATCGTCCATGTGCCACATTTTGTTTGGTAGAGTCCGAACCGTTTGGGCTGCAAACTAATGGGAGGCCACTGTGGAAAGGGGATGTTTTCATGAACAGCCACAGAATCCCCCCTCCCCCCACACACACACATACACACACACGAGTACGACCTCCACAAGTGTCACAGGACTCGTCTGAAGGCCATGTTCTGTTATAATCTCCACCCGGCACAGCCAGAAGAGGACTGGCCACCCCTCAGAGCCTGGTTCCTCTCTAGGTTTCTAATCTCCACCCGGCACAGCCAGAAGAGGACTGGCCACCCCACATAGCCTGATTCCTCTCTAGGTTTCTAATCTCCACCCGGCACAGCCAGAAGAGGACTGGCCACCCCCCTCATAGCCTGGTTCCTCTCTAGGTTTCTAATCTCCACCCGGCACAGCCAGAAGAGGACTGGCCACCCCTCATAGCCTGGTTCCTCTCTACCCAGTACAGCCAGAAGAGGACTGGCCACCGCTCATAGCCTGGTTCCTCTCCATCCGGCACAGCCAGAAGAGGACTGGCCACCCCCCTCATAGCCTGGTTCCTCTCCATCTGGCACAGCCAGAAGAGGACTGGCCACCCCCCTCATAGCCTGGTTCCTCTCTAGGTTTCTAATCTCCACCCGGCACAGCCAGAAGAGGACTGGCCACCCCCCTCATAGCCTGGTTCCTCTCTAGGTTTCTAATCTCCACCCGGCACAGCCAGAAGAGGACTGGCCACCCCTCATAGCCTGATTCCTCTCTACCCAGTACAGCCAGAAGAGGACTGGCCACCCCTCATAGCCTGGTTCCTCTCTACCCAGTACAGCCAGAAGAGGACTGGCCACCCCTCATAGCCTGGTTCCTCTCTACCCAGTACAGCCAGAAGAGGACTGGCCACCCCTCATAGCCTGGTTCCTCTCTACCCGGTACAGCCAGAAGAGGACTGGCCACCCCTCATAGCCTGGTTCCTCTCTACCCAGTACAGCCAGAAGAGGACTGGCCACCCCTCATAGCCTGGTTCCTCTCTACCCGGCACAGCCAGAAGAGGACTGGCCACCCCTCATAGCCTGGTTCCTCTCTACCCAGTACAGCCAGAAGAGGACTGGCCACCCCTCATAGCCTGGTTCCTCTCTACCCAGTACAGCCAGAAGAGGACTGGCCACCCCTCATAGCCTGGTTCCTCTCTACCCAGTACAGCCAGAAGAGGACTGGCCACCCCTCATAGCCTGGTTCCTCTCTACCCGGTACAACCAGAAGAGAAAGACTGGCCACCCCTCATAGCCTGGTTCCTCTCTACCCGGTACAGCCAGAAGAGGACTGGCCCACCCCACATAGCCTGGTTCCTCTCTAGGTTTCTTCCTAGGTTTTGGCCTTTCTAGGGAGTTTTTCCTAGCCACCGTGCTTCTACACCTGCATTGCCTGCTGTTTGGGGTTTTAGGCTGAGTTTCTGTACAGCACTTTGAGATATCAGCTGATGTACGAAGGGCTATATAATTACATTTGATTTGATTTGAAGGTAACTGTACCGGGGTTTTTATTCCAAACCAATGGAAGTATGGAGGTAGATTAGGACACTTAAACACCTTGTGTCTCCTAGATTTAGGACAGACACTTAAACACCTGGTTAAATATGTCTCCTAGATTTAGGACAGACACATAAACACCTTGTTAAACATGTCTCCTAGATTTAGGACAGACACTTAAACACCTTGTTAAATATGTCTCCTAGATTTAGGACACTTAAACACCTGGTTAAATATGTCTCCTAGATTTAGGACACTTAAACACCTTGTTAAATATGTCTCCTAGATTTAGGACACTTAAACACCTGGTTAAATATGTCTCCTAGATTTAGGACACTTAAACACCTGGTTAAATATGTCTCCTAGATTTAGGACACTGAAACACCTTGTTAAACATGTCTCCTAGATTTAGGACACTTAAACACCTGGTTAAATATGTCTCCTAGATTTAGGACAGACACATAAACACCTTGTTAAACATGTCTCCTAGATTTAGGACACTTAAACACCTTGTTAAATATGTCTCCTAGATTTAGGACACTTAAACACCTGGTTAAATATGTCTCCTAGATTTAGGACACTTAAACACCTTGTTAAATATGTCTCCTAGATTTAGGACACATAAACACCTTGTTAAATATGTCTCCTAGATTTAGGACACTTAAACACCTTGTTAAATATGTCTCCTAGATTTAGGACACTTAAACACCTGGTTAAACATGTCTCCTAGATTTAGGACAGACACTTAAACACCTTGTTAAATATGTCTCCTAGATTTAGGACACTTAAACACCTTGTTAAACATGTCTCCTAGATTTAGGACACTTAAACACCTTGTTAAATATGTCTCCTAGATTTAGGACACTTAAACACCTGGTTAAATATGTCTCCTAGATTTAGGACACTGAAACACCTTGTTAAACATGTCTCCTAGATTTAGGACACTTAAACACCTTGTTAAATATGTCTCCTAGATTTAGGACACTTAAACACCTTGTTAAATATGTCTCCTAGATTTAGGACACTTAAACACCTTGTTAAATATGTCTCCTAGATTTAGGACACTTAAACACCTTGTTAAACATGTCTCCTAGATTTAGGACACTTAAACACCTTGTTAAATATGTCTCCTAGATTTAGGACACTTAAACACCTTGTTAAATATGTCTCCTAGATTTAGGACACTTAAACACCTTGTTAAACATGTCTCCTAGATTTAGGACACTTAAACACCTTGTTAAATATGTCTCCTAGATTTAGGACAGACACTTAAACACCTTGTTAAATATGTCTCCTAGATTTAGGACACTTAAACACCTGGTTAAATATGTCTCCTAGATTTAGGACACTTAAACACCTTGTTAAATATGTCTCCTAGATTTAGGACACTTAAACACCTGGTTAAATATGTCTCCTAGATTTAGGACACTTAAACACCTTGTTAAATATGTCTCCTAGATTTAGGACACATAAACACCTTGTTAAATATGTCTCCTAGATTTAGGACACTTAAACACCTTGTTAAATATGTCTCCTAGATTTAGGACACTTAAACACCTGGTTAAACATGTCTCCTAGATTTAGGACAGACACTTAAACACCTTGTTAAATATGTCTCCTAGATTTAGGACACTTAAACACCTTGTTAAACATGTCTCCTAGATTTAGGACACTTAAACACCTGGTTAAATATGTCTCCTAGATTTAGGACACTTAAACACCTTGTTAAATATGTCTCCTAGATTTAGGACACTTAAACACCTGGTTAAATATGTCTCCTAGATTTAGGACACTTAAACACCTGGTTAAATATGTCTCCTAGATTTAGGACACTGAAACACCTTGTTAAACATGTCTCCTAGATTTAGGACAGACACATAAACACCTTGTTAAACATGTCTCCTAGATTTAGGACAGACACTTAAACACCTTGTTAAATATGTCTCCTAGATTTAGGACACTTAAACACCTGGTTAAATATGTCTCCTAGATTTAGGACACTTAAACACCTTGTTAAATATGTCTCCTAGATTTAGGACACTTAAACACCTGGTTAAATATGTCTCCTAGATTTAGGACACTTAAACACCTTGTTAAATATGTCTCCTAGATTTAGGACACTTAAACACCTGGTTAAATATGTCTCCTAGATTTAGGACACTTAAACACCTGGTTAAATATGTCTCCTAGATTTAGGACACTGAAACACCTTGTTAAACATGTCTCCTAGATTTAGGACACTTAAACACCTGGTTAAATATGTCTCCTAGATTTAGGACAGACACATAAACACCTTGTTAAACATGTCTCCTAGATTTAGGACACTTAAACACCTTGTTAAATATGTCTCCTAGATTTAGGACACTTAAACACCTGGTTAAATATGTCTCCTAGATTTAGGACACTTAAACACCTTGTTAAATATGTCTCCTAGATTTAGGACACATAAACACCTTGTTAAATATGTCTCCTAGATTTAGGACACTTAAACACCTTGTTAAATATGTCTCCTAGATTTAGGACACTTAAACACCTGGTTAAACATGTCTCCTAGATTTAGGACAGACACTTAAACACCTTGTTAAATATGTCTCCTAGATTTAGGACACTTAAACACCTTGTTAAACATGTCTCCTAGATTTAGGACACTTAAACACCTTGTTAAATATGTCTCCTAGATTTAGGACACTTAAACACCTGGTTAAATATGTCTCCTAGATTTAGGACACTGAAACACCTTGTTAAACATGTCTCCTAGATTTAGGACACTTAAACACCTTGTTAAATATGTCTCCTAGATTTAGGACACTTAAACACCTTGTTAAATATGTCTCCTAGATTTAGGACACTTAAACACCTTGTTAAATATGTCTCCTAGATTTAGGACACTTAAACACCTTGTTAAACATGTCTCCTAGATTTAGGACACTTAAACACCTTGTTAAATATGTCTCCTAGATTTAGGACACTTAAACACCTTGTTAAATATGTCTCCTAGATTTAGGACACTTAAACACCTTGTTAAACATGTCTCCTAGATTTAGGACACTTAAACACCTTGTTAAATATGTCTCCTAGATTTAGGACAGACACTTAAACACCTTGTTAAATATGTCTCCTAGATTTAGGACACTTAAACACCTGGTTAAATATGTCTCCTAGATTTAGGACACTTAAACACCTTGTTAAATATGTCTCCTAGATTTAGGACACTTAAACACCTGGTTAAATATGTCTCCTAGATTTAGGACACTTAAACACCTTGTTAAATATGTCTCCTAGATTTAGGACACTTAAACACCTTGTTAAATATGTCTCCTAGATTTAGGACACTTAAACACCTTGTTAAATATGTCTCCTAGATTTAGGACACTTAAACACCTGGTTAAATATGTCTCCTAGATTTAGGACACTTAAACACCTTGTTAAATATGTCTCCTAGATTTAGGACACTTAAACACCTTGTTAAATATGTCTCCTAGATTTAGGACACTTAAACACCTTGTTAAATATGTCTCCTAGATTTAGGACAGACACTTAAACACCTTGTGTTGTCTCCTAGATTTAGGACACTTAAACACCTTGTTAAATATGTCTCCTAGATTTAGGACACTTAAACACCTTGTTCCAAATCAAATCAAATCAAATTTTATTTGTCACATACACATGGTTAGCAGATGTTAATGCGAGTGTAGCGAAATGCTTGTGCTTCTAGTTCCGACAATGCAGTAATAACAAGTAATCTAACTAACAATTCCAAAACTACTGTCTTGTACACAGTGTAAGGGGATAAAGAATATGTACATAAGGATATATGAATGAGTGATGGTACAGAGCAGCATAGGCAAGATACAGTAGATGGTATCGGGTACAGTATGTACAAATGAGATGAGTATGTAAACAAAGTGGCATAGTATAGTATAAAGTGGCTAGTGATACATGTATTACATAAGGATACCGTCGATGATATAGAGTACAGTATATACGTATGCGTATGAGATGAATAATGTAGGGTAAGTAACATTTATATAAGGTAGCATTGTTTAAAGTGGCTAGTGATATATTTACATCATTTCCCATCAATTCCCATTATTAAAGTGGCTGGAGTTGAGTCAGTGTCAGTGTGTTGGCAGCAGCCACTCAGTGTTAGTGGTGGCTGTTTAACAGTCTGATGGCCTTGAGATAGAAGCTGTTTTTCAGTCTCTCGGTCCCAGCTTTGATGCACCTGTACTGACCTCGCCTTCTGGATGATAGCGGGGTGAACAGGCAGTGGCTCGGGTGGTTGATGTCCTTGATGATCTTTATGGCCTTCCTGTGACATCGGGTGGTGTAGGTGTCCTGGAGGGCAGGTAGTTTGCCCCCGGTGATGCGTTGTGCAGACCTCACTACCCTCTGGAGAGCCTTACGGTTGAGGGCGGTGCAGTTGCCATACCAGGCGGTGATACAGCCCGCCAGGATCTCCTAGATTTAGGACACTTAAACACCTTGTTAAATATGTCTCCTAGATTTAGGACACTTAAACACCTTGTTAAACATGTCTCCTAGATTTAGGACACTTAAACACCTTGTTAAATATGTCTCCTAGATTTAGGACACTTAAACACCTTGTTAAACATGTCTCCTAGATTTAGGACACTTAAACACCTTGTTAAACATGTCTCCTAGATTTAGGACAGACACTTAAACACCTTGTTAAATATGTCTCCTAGATTTAGGACACTTAAACACCTTGTTAAATATGTCTCCTAGATTTAGGACACTGAAACACCTTGTTAAATATGTCTCCTAGATTTAGGACACTGAAACACCTTGTTTCTTATGATACATTGTAGTGGTACAGGCCAAAATCTGTGCTTTATCAATTTTTTTACTGGGGGGGGGGGGGGGGGTACCTAAAGGGGTCCTACAATTCAGCTAAATGATCCCATGGTATGACCGTCTTAAACAATTCCATATGTCATCTCAGCACCCCTCCCTACCCACCAAACATCTTAGACCCTAAAGAATTACCAAGCAGGGTGAGGCTTTAAACTGGAGAGCTGAGTCTTGGTCGGAGCACTGTGTGTGTGTGTGTGTGTGTGTGTGTGTGTGTGTGTGTGTGTGTGTGTGTGTGTGTGTGTGTGTGTGTGTGTGTGTGTGTGTGTGTGTGTGTGTGTGTGTGTGTGTGTGTGTGTGTGTGTGTGTGTGTGTGTGTGTGTGTGTGTGTGTGTGTGTGTGTGATGGGGCGGAACTGGAAAGTCCATTATTTGATCAATGACCCAACGATTGACCCACATCACCAGGACACTCGGCTCACCCAGAGAAGAGGATTGATTGTTCTGTACTGACTAACTAAACTGCTGGTTAAGTGTTAACAAATGGGGCATTCAGAACCAAGTAGAGCTAGACAGAGCTATTTAGAGAGGGGGGGGGGGGTAGACAGAGCTGTTTAGAGAGGGGGGGGGGGGTAGACAGAGCTGTTTAGAGAGGAAGAGGGTAGATATAGACAGAGCTGTTTAGAGAGGGGGGGGTAGACAGAGCTGTTTAGAGAGGGGGGGGGTAGACAGAGCTGTTTAGAGAGGGGGGGGGGTGGACAGAGCTGTTTAGAGAGGGGGGGGGGTGGACAGAGCTGTTTAGAGAGGGAGAGGGTAGAGATAGACAGAGCTGTTTAGAGAGGGAGAGGGTAGATATAGACAGAGCTGTTTAGAGAGGTGGGGGGTAGACAGAGCTGTTTAGAGAGAGAGAGGGTAGATATAGACAGAGCTGTTTAGAGAGGGGGGGTGGGGTAGAGAGAGACCTGTTCAGGATAGAGATAGAGAGGGGGGGTAGAGATAGAGCTGTTCAGAGAGGGAGAGAGAGAGGGGGGTAGAGAGATAGGGGGTATAGACAGAGCTGTTTAGAGAGGGGAGGGGGGGGGTAGAGACAGACAGAGCTGTTTAGAGAGGGAGAGAGAGAGGGGGGTAGAGAGATAGGGGGTATAGACAGAGCTGTTTAGAGAGGGGAGAGGGGGGGTAGAGACAGACAGAGCTGTTTAGAGAGGGAGAGAGATAGGGGGTATAGAGAGAGAGAGGGGGGTAGAGATAGACAGAGCTGTTTAGAGAGGGGGGAGGGTAGAGACAGACCTGTTTAGAGAGGGGGGGTAGAGACAGACCTGTTTAGAGAGGGGGGGGGGGGTAGAGAGATAGGGTGTATAGAGAGACCTGTTCAGGATAGCGATAGAGAGAGGGGGGGGGGTAGAGAGAGAGAGGGGGTAGAGAGAGAGGGGGGGGGGTAGAGATAGCAGAGCTGTTTAGAGAGGGAGAGAGAGAGGGGGGTAGAGAGATAGGGGGTATAGAGAGACCTGTTCAGGATAGAGAGGGGGGGGGGGGGGGGGGGGGGGGTTAGAGAGAGACCTGTTCAGGATAGAGATAGAGAGAGGGGGGGGTAGAGAGAGACCTGTACCCTGTCCTGCTGTGTTACTGTGTTACTGTACCCTGTCCTGCTGTGTTACTGTACCCTGTCCTGCTGTGTTACTGTACCTAGGCCTGTTGTGTTACTGTACCCTGTCCTGCTGTTACTGTACCCTGTCCTGCTGTGTTACTGTGTTACCGTACCCTGTCCTACTGTGTTACTGTACCCTGTCCTGCTGTTACTGTACCCTGTCCTGCTGTGTTACTGTGTTACTGTACCCTGTCCTGCTGTGTTACTGTACCCTGTCCTGCTGTTACTGTGTTACTGTACCCTGTCCTGCTGTGTTACTGTACCCTGTCCTGCTGTGTTACTGTACCCTGTCCTACGTTACTGTATCCTGGCCTGCTGATTATTGATCTCAGTAGTGGACAGATATAGTGTTTCTGGATTGGTTTTGGTGCTAAATAGTTCATTGATTTTAAATTCCCTGCTGGTGGTTTTACTCAGCCTGTCAGATATACAAACAGAGATGAATGTTTCTTCAATCACTCTCATTGAGCAGCCCTCTCTACATCCTCTCTCCACCCTCTCGCCACCCTCTCTCCATCCTCTCTCCACCCTCTCTCCACCCTCTCTCCATTCTCTCTCCACCCTCTCTACATCCTCTCTCCACCCTCTCGCCACCCTCTCTCCATTCTCTCTCCACCCTCTCTCCACCCTCTCTCCATCCTCTCTCCATCCTCTCTCCGTCCTCTCCATCCTCTCTCCATCCTCTCTCCACCCTCTCTCCATCCTCTCTCCATCCTCTCTCCGTCCTCTCCATCCTCTCTCCATCCTCTCTCCATCCTCTCTCCGTCCTCTCCATCCTCTCTCCACCCTCTATCCACCCTCTCTCCACCCTCTCTCAATCCTCACTCCATCCTCTCTCCACCCTCTCTCCATTCTCTCCACACCCTCTCTCTACCCTCTCTCCATCCTGTCTCCACCCTCTCTCCATTCTCTCTCCACCCTCTCTCCGTCCTCTCCTTCCTCTCTCTACCCTCTCTCCGTCCTCTCCATTCTCTCTCCACCCTCTCTCCGTCCTCTCCATCCTCTCTCCGTCCTCTCCACCCTCTCTCCACCCTCTCTCCATCCTCTCTCCACCCTCTCTCCATTCTCTCTCCATTCTCTCTCCACCCTCTCTCCACCCTCTCTCCACCCTCTCTCCATCCTCTCTCCACCCTCTCTCCGTCCTCTCCTTCCTCTCTCCACCCTCTCTCCGTCCTCTCCTTCCTCTCTCCACCCTCCCTCCGTCCTCTCCATCCTTTCTCCGTCCTCTCCATCCTTTCTCCGTCCTCTCCATCCTTTCTCCGTCCTCTCTCCACCCTCTCTCCACCCTCTCTCCACCCTCTCTCCATTCTCTCTCCACCCTCTCTCCACCCTCTCTCCTTCCTCTCTCCACCCTCTCTCCACCCTCTCTCCACCCTCTCTCCATTCTCTCTCCACCCTCTCTCCACCCTCTCTCCGTCCTCTCTCCACCCTCTCTCCGTCCTCTCCTTCCTCTCTCCACCCTCTCTCCGTCCTCTCCATCCTCTCTCCACCCTCTCTCCATCCTCTCCTTCCTCTCTCCATCCTCTCTCCGTCCTCTCCATTCTCTCTCCACCCTCTCTCGATTCTCTCTCCACCCTCTCTCCATTCTCTCTCCACCCTCTCTCCATTCTCTCTCCACCCTCTCTCCACCCTCTCTCCATCCTCTCTCCACCCTCTCTCCACCCTCTCTCCATCCTCTCTCCACCCTCTCTCCACCCTCTCTCCTTCCTCTCTCCATCCTCTCAAAGCAGCAATACAGTAGACAGTTCATTTAATTTGAATTACAGTTTGACAATTTGTTAACTATTTATCTTCCCCCTCCTCTCCTCTCGTCCGCTCTCCAGTCCAGGAGGCTTGTAACCTGGTCCCCATGGACCCTAACGGTCTGTCTGACCCCTACGTGAAGCTCAAACTCATCCCCGACCCCAAGAGTGACACCAAGCAGAAGACCAAGACCATCAAGTGCAACCTGAACCCCACCTGGAATGAGAGCTTCACATTGTGAGACATCTCTACTCTTTATAATATCTTTGATATACAGACCATCACATTTAGAGATATATTTCATGTTTATAATGTCTTTGGTTATACATTTTTTTTTTTGTTAAATGATGCGATATCTCCTTTATTTATAATATCTTTGTTGTTAGAACCCTTAGGAGTCGGGAGAGCTCTAGACTTTACATTATCTTTGTTTTGAAGGAGATCCAGGCATCACACACAGATAAACATACAGAAGGAAAGCTTTGTTTCTCTTCCTCCTCCTCCCTTCTGTGGTGCTCTGATGGAGTCTGATCTCTAATCTGTCTGGTGTGTAGTCTCAGTTGGTCATCAATAGTTAGTGGTTTGTGGTCGATCGGTACCACGTCATCAATAGTTAGTGGGTTGTGGTCGATCGGTACCACGTCATCAATAGTTAGTGGGTTGTAGTCGATCGGTACCACGTCATCAATAGTTAGTGGGTTGTGGTCGATCGGTACCACGTCATCAATATTTAGTGGGTTGTAGTCGATCGGTACCACGTCATCAATAGTTAGTGGGTTGTAGTCGATCGGTACCACGTCATCAATATTTAGTGGGTTGTAGTCGATCGGTACCACGTCATCAATAGTTAGTGGGTTGTGGTCGATCGGTACCACGTCATCAATAGTTAGTTGGTTGTAGTCGATCGGTACCACGTCATCAATATTTAGTGGGTTGTAGTCGATCGGTACCACGTCATCAATAGTTAGTGGGTTGTGGTCGATCGGTACCACGTCATCAATAGTTAGTTGGTTGTAGTCGATCGGTACCACGTCATCAATAGTTAGTGGGTTGTGGTCGATCGGTACCACGTCATCAATAGTTAGTGGGTTGTGGTCGATCGGTACCACGTCATCAATATTTAGTGGGTTGTAGTCGATCGGTACCACGTCATCAATAGTTAGTGGGTTGTAGTCGATCGGTACCACATCATCAATAGTTAGTGGGTTGTAGTCGATCGGTACCACGTCATCAATAGTTAGTGGGTTGTAGTCGATCGGTACCACGTCATCAATAGTTAGTGGGTTGTAGTCGATCGGTACCACGTCATCAATAGTTAGTGGGTTGTAGTCGATCGGTACCACGTCATCAATAGTTAGTCGGTTGTATTCGATCGGTACCACGTCATCAATAGTTAGTTGGTTGTAGTCGATCGGTACCACGTCATCAATAGTTAGTGGGTTGTAGTCGATCGGTACCACGTCATCAATAGTTAGTGGGTTGTAGTCGATCGGTACCACGTCATCAATAGTTAGTGGGTTGTAGTCGATCGGTACCACGTCATCAATAGTTAGTCGGTTGTATTCGATCGGTACCACGTCATCAATAGTTAGTTGGTTGTAGTCGATCGGTACCACGTCATCAATAGTTAGTGGGTTGTAGTCGATCGGTACCACGTCATCAATAGTTAGTGGGTTGTAGTCGATCGGTACCACGTCATCAATAGTTAGTGGGTTGTAGTCGATCGGTACCACGTCATCAATAGTTAGTGGGTTGTAGTCGATCGGTACCACGTCATCAATAGTTAGTGGGTTGTAGTCGATCGGTACCACGTCATCAATAGTTGGTGGGCTGACCTTTGACCTTTGACCTTTTTAAACATTTTCAATATCTGTGAACGATACTTTACACTCCGTCAAGATAAAGACATCGAGATAAAGTCTTGAACCGTTGCATCGTGGGAAGTATTGATTCTCTCTCTCTCTCTCCCTCTAGTCCTCTGAAGGACTCTGATAAGGACCGGCGTCTGTCGGTGGAGATCTGGGACTGGGATCTGACCAGCAGGAACGACTTCATGGGAGCGCTCTCATTCGGCGTCTCAGAGCTCCAGAAACAAGGAGTGGATGGATGGTAAGATGGAGGGAGGGAGAGGAGGATGGAGGGAGAGGAGGATGGAGGGAGAGGAGGCTGGAGGATGGAGGGAGAGGAGGATGGAGGGAGGCAGAGGAGGATGGAGGGAGGCAGAGGAGGATGGAGGGAGGCAGAGGAGGATGGAGGCAGAGGAGGATGGAGGGAGAGGAGGATGGGGGGAGGGAGAGGAGTATGGAGGGAGGCAGTAGTGTTCATCTGTAGTGTTCATCTGTAGTGGTCATCTGTAGTGTTCATCTGTAGTGTTAATCTGTAGTGGTCATCTGTAGTGGTAATCTGTAGTGTTCATCTGTAGTGTTAATCTGTAGTGGTCATCTGTAGTGGTAATCTGTAGTGTTCATCTGTAGTGGTAATCTGTAGTGGTAATCTGTAGTGTTCATCTGTAGTGTTAATCTGTAGTGTTAATCTGTAGTGGTAATCTGTAGTGGTCATCTGTAGTGGTAATCTGTAGTGTTCATCTGTAGTGTTCATCTGTAGTGGTAATCTGTAGTGTTAGTGTTAATCTGTAGTGTTCATCTGTAGTGTTAATCTGTAGTGTTAGTGTTAATCTGTAGTGGTAATCTGTAGTGTTCATCTGTAGTGGTAATCTGTAGTGTTAGTGTTCATCTGTAGTGGTAATCTGTAGTGTTCATCTGTTGTGTTAATCTGTAGTGGTAATCTGTAGTGTTAGTGTTCATCTGTAGTGTTAATCTGTAGTGTTCATCTGTAGTGTTAATCTGTAGTGTTCATCTGTAGTGTTAATCTGTAGTGTTAATCTGTAGTGTTAATCTGTAGTGTTCATCTGTAGTGTTCATCTGTAGTGTTCATCTGTAGTGTTCATCTGTAGTGTTCATCTGTAGTGTTAGTGTTCATCTGTAGTGTTAGTGTTCATCTGTAGTGTTCATCTGTAGTGTTCATCTGTAGTGTTCATCTGTAGTGTTCATCTGTAGTGTTAATCTGTAGTGTTCATCTGTAGTGTTAGTGTTAATCTGTAGTGTTAATCTGTAGTGTTAATCTGTAGTGGTAATCTGTAGTGGTAATCTGTAGTGTTAGTGTTCATCTGTAGTGTTAATCTGTAGTGTTAGTGTTAATCTGTAGTGTTAGTGTTCATCTGTAGTGTTAGTGTTCATCTGTAGTGTTAATCTGTAGTGCTCATCTGTAGTGCTCATCTGTAGTGGTCATCTGTAGTGTTAATCTGTAGTGTTAATCTGTAGTGCTCATCTGTAGTGTTCATCTGTAGTGGTAATCTGTAGTGTTCATCTGTAGTGTTAGTGTTCATCTGTAGTGTTCATCTGTAGTGTTCATCTGTAGTGTTCATCTGTAGTTTTAGTGTTAATCTGTAGTGTTCATCTGTAGTGTTCATCTGTAGTGCTCATCTGTAGTGTTCATCTGTAGTGTTAGTGTTAATCTGTAGTGTTCATCTGTAGTGGTAATCTGTAGTGTTCATCTGTAGTGTTAGTGTTCATCTGTAGTGTTAGTGTTAATCTGTAGTGTTCATCTGTAGTGGTAATCTGTAGTGTTCATCTGTAGTGTTAGTGTTCATCTGTAGTGTTCGTCTGTAGTGTTCATCTGTAGTGTTAATCTGTAGTGTTAATCTGTAGTGTTAATCTGTAGTGTTCATCTGTAGTGTTCATCTGTAGTGTTAATCTGTAGTGTTAATCTGTAGTGTTAATCTGTAGTGTTCATCTGTAGTGTTCATCTGTAGTGTTAGTGTTAATATGTAGTGTTCATCTGTAGTGTTCATCTGTAGTGTTCATCTGTAGTGTTCATCTGTAGTGTTAGTGTTAATCTGTAGTGTTCATCTGTAGTGTTCATCTGTAGTGGTCATCTGTAGTGGTAATCTGTAGTGTTAGTGTTCATCTGTAGTGTTAATCTGTAGTGTTAGTGTTAATATGTAGTGTTAATCTGTAGTGTTCATCTGTAGTGTTCATCTGTAGTGTTAATCTGTAGTGTTAGTGTTCATCTGTAGTGTTCATCTGTAGTGTTCATCTGTAGTGTTCATCTGTAGTGTTCATCTGTAGTGTTAGTGTTAATCTGTAGTGTTCATCTGTAGTGTTAATCTGTAGTGTTCATCTGTAGTGTTAATCTGTATATTCTACAGGTTTAAATTGTTGTCCCAGGAGGAGGGAGAATACTTTAATGTTCCTGTCCAACCAGACGGCGAAGACGGCAACGAGGAACTACGACAAAAGTTTGAGGTGAGAGAAACCGATGACATCACTGGCGGGAAGTGGGCGTGTCAACCAGAGGGAGGGATGCTGGTATTAAATCCTAGACTGCAGTCCAAACACATCATTTTTTTACCCGCTCAGCCCCTGGCGCTAATCCACTTTCCCTCGGGCGGGAATCCCCGTCGAAACCAGATGCAGTTTGATTTCCATCTTAAGTGGAGGTCCAATTCACTAACGTTACCCCATCGGCTCTCGATTTAGGCCCGAATTAGCTCAAACTCTATATGAAACAGTCCCCTGTTCCAACCTCTATGTAACAGTCCCCTGTTCCAACCTCTATGTAACAGTCCCCTGTTCCAACCTCTATGTAACAGTCCCCTGTTCCAACCTCTATATGTAACAGTCCGATGTTCCAACCTCTATGTAACAGTCCCCTGTTCCAACCTCTATGTAACAGTCCCCTGTTCCAACCTCTATGTAACAGTCCCCTGTTCCAACCTCTATGTAACAGTCAGTCCCCTGTTCCAACCTCTATGTAACAGTCAGTCCCCTGTTCCAACCTCTATGTAACAGTCCCCTGTTCCAACCTCTATGTAACAGTCCCCTGTTCCAACCTCTATGTAACAGTCCCCTGTTCCAACCTCTATGTAACAGTCCCCTGTTCAAACCTCTGTATGTAACAGTCCGCTGCTCCAACCTCTATGTAACAGTCCCCTGTTCCAACCTCTATGTAACAGTCCCCTGTTCCAACCTCTATGTAACAGTCCCCTGTTCAGACCTCTAGATGTAACAGTCCCCTGTTCCAACCTCTATGTAACAGTCCCCTGTTCCAACCTCTATATGTATGTAACAGTCCCCTGTTCCAACCTCTATGTAACAGTCCTCTGTTTCCAACCTCTATGTAACAGTCCCCTGTTCCAACCTCTATGTAAGTCCCCTGTTTCCAACCTCTATGTAACAGTCCCCTATTCCAACCTCTATGTAACAGTCCCCTGTTCCAACCTCTATGTAACAGTCCCCTGTTCCAACCTCTATGTAACAGTCCCCTGTTCCAACCTCTGTATGTAACAGTCCCCTGTTCCAACCTCTGTATGTAACAGTCCCCTGTTCCAACCTCTGTATGTAACAGTCCCCTGTTCCAACCTCTATGTAACAGTCCCCTGTTCCAACCTCCATGTAACAGTCCCCTGTTCCAACCTCTATGTAACAGTCCCCTGTTCCAACCTCCATGTAACAGTCCCCTGTTCCAACCTCTATGTAACAGTCCCCTGTTCCAACCTCCATGTAACAGTCCCCTGTTCCAACCTCTATGTAACAGTCCCCTGTTCCAACCTCCATGTAACAGTCCCCTGTTCCAACCTCTATGTAACAGTCCCCTGTTCCAACCTCCATGTAACAGTCCCCTGTTCCAACCTCCATGTAACAGTCCCCTGTTCCAACCTCTATATGTAACAGTCCCCTGTTCCAACCTCTAAATGTAACAGTCCCCTGTTCCAACCTCTAAATGTAACAGTCCCCTGTTCCAACCTCTATATGTATGTAACAGTCCCCTGTTCCAACCTCTATGTAACAGTCCCCTGTTCCAACCTCTATGTAACAGTCCCCTGTTCCAACCTCTATGTAACAGTCCCCTGTTCCAACCTCTATGTAACAGTCCCCTGTTCCAACCTCTGTATGTAACAGTCCCCTGTTCCAACCTCTGTATGTAACAGTCCCCTGTTCCAACCTCTATGTAACAGTCCCCTGTTCCAACCTCCATGTAACAGTCCCCTGTTCCAACCTCTATGTAACAGTCCCCTGTTCCAACCTCCATGTAACAGTCCCCTGTTCCAACCTCTATGTAACAGTCCCCTGTTCAGACCTCTAGATGTAACAGTCCCCTGTTCCAACCTCTATGTAACAGTCCCCGGTTCCAACCTCTATGTAACAGTCCCCTGTTCCAACCTCTATGTAACAGTCCCCTGTTCCAACCTCCATGTAACAGTCCCCTGTTCCAACCTCTATGTAACAGTACCCTGTTCCAACCTCCATGTAACTGTCCCCTGTTCCAACCTCTATGTAACAGTCCCCTGTTCCAACCTCTATGTAACAGTCCCCTGTTCCAACCTCCATGTAACAGTCCCCTGTTCCAACCTCCATGTAACAGTCCCCTGTTCCAACCTCCATGTAACAGTCCCCTGTTCCAACCTCCATGTAACAGTCCCCTGTTCCAACCTCCATGTAACAGTCCCCTGTTCCAACCTCCATGTAACAGTCCCCTGTTCCAACCTCTATGTAACAGTCCCCTGTTCCAACCTCCATGTAACAGTCCCCTGTTCCAACCTCTAAATGTAACAGTCCCCTGTTCCAACCTCTATGTAACAGTCCCCTGTTCCAACCTCTATGTAACAGTCCCCTGTTCCAACCTCTATGTAACAGTCCCCTGTTCCAACCTCTATGTAACAGTCCCCTGTTCCAACCTCTATGTAACAGTCCCCTGTTCCAACCTCTACGTAACAGTCCCCTGTTCCAACCTCTAAATGTAACAGTCCCCTGTTCCAACCTCTATGTAACAGTCCCCTGTTCCAACCTCTATGTAACAGTCCCCTGTTCCAACCTCTATGTAACAGTCCCCTGTTCCAACCTCTATGTAACAGTCCCCTGTTCCAACCTCTATGTAACAGTCCCCTGTTCCAACCTCTATGTAACAGTCCCCTGTTCCAACCTCTATGTAACAGTCCCCTGTTCCAACCTCTATGTAACAGTCCCCTGTTCCAACCTCTATATGTAACAGTCCCCTGTTCCAACCTCCATGTAACAGTCCCCTGTTCCAACCTCCATGTAACAGTCCCCTGTTCCAACCTCTATGTAACAGTCCCCTGTTCCAACCTCTATGTAACAGTCCCCTGTTTCCAACCTCTATGTAACAGTCCCCCGTTTCAACCTCCATGTAACAGTCCCCTGTTCCAACCTCTATATGTAACAGTCCCCTGTTCCAACCTCTATATGTAACAGTCCCCTGTTCCAACCTCTATATGTAACAGTCCCCTATTCCAACCTCTATATGTAACAGTCCCCTGTTCCAACCTCTATATGTAACAGTCCCCTGTTCCAACCTCTATATGTAACAGTCCCCTGTTCCAACCTCTATATGTAACAGTCCCCTGTTCCAACCTCTATGTAACAGTCCCCTGTTCCGACCTCTATGTAACAGTCCCCTGTTCCAACCTCTATATGTAACAGTCCGATGTTCCAACCTCTATGTAACAGTCCCCTGTTCCAACCTCTATGTAACAGTCCCCTGTTCCAACCTCTATGTAACAGTCCCCTGTTCCAACCTCTATGTAACAGTCAGTCCCCTGTTCCAACCTCTATGTAACAGTCCCCTGTTCCAACCTCTATGTAACAGTCCCCTGTTCCAACCTCTATGTAACAGTCCCCTGTTCAAACCTCTGTATGTAACAGTCCGCTGCTCCAACCTCTATGTAACAGTCCCCTGTTCCAACCTCTATGTAACAGTCCCCTGTTCCAACCTCTATGTAACAGTCCCCTGTTCAGACCTCTAGATGTAACAGTCCCCTGTTCCAACCTCTATGTAACAGTCCCCTGTTCCAACCTCTATATGTATGTAACAGTCCCCTGTTCCAACCTCTATGTAACAGTCCTCTGTTTCCAACCTCTATGTAACAGTCCCCTGTTCCAACCTCTATGTAAGTCCCCTGTTTCCAACCTCTATGTAACAGTCCCCTATTCCAACCTCTATGTAACAGTCCCCTGTTCCAACCTCTATGTAACAGTCCCCTGTTCCAACCTCTATGTAACAGTCCCCTGTTCCAACCTCTGTATGTAACAGTCCCCTGTTCCAACCTCTGTATGTAACAGTCCCCTGTTCCAACCTCTATGTAACAGCCCCCTGTTCCAACCTCCATGTAACAGTCCCCTGTTCCAACCTCTATGTAACAGTCCCCTGTTCCAACCTCCATGTAACAGTCCCCTGTTCCAACCTCTATGTAACAGTCCCCTGTTCAGACCTCTAGATGTAACAGTCCCCTGTTCCAACCTCTATGTAACAGTCCTTTGTTCCAACCTCTATGTAACAGTCCCCTGTTCCAACCTCTATGTAACAGTCCCCGGTTCCAACCTCTATGTAACAGTCCCCTGTTCCAACCTCTATGTAACAGTCCCCTGTTCCAACCTCTATGTAACAGTCCCCTGTTCCAACCTCCATGTAACAGTCCCCTGTTCCAACCTCCATGTAACAGTCCCCTGTTCCAACCTCCATGTAACAGTCCCCTGTTCCAACCTCTATGTAACAGTCCCCTGTTCCAACCTCCATGTAACAGTCCCCTGTTCCAACCTCTATGTAACAGTCCCCTGTTCCAACCTCTATGTAACAGTCCCCTGTTCCAACCTCCATGTAACAGTCCCCTGTTCCAACCTCCATGTAACAGTCCCCTGTTCCAACCTCCATGTAACAGTCCCCTGTTCCAACCTCCATGTAACAGTCCCCTGTTCCAACCTCCATGTAACAGTCCCCTGTTCCAACCTCCATGTAACAGTCCCCTGTTCCAACCTCTATGTAACAGTCCCCTGTTCCAACCTCCATGTAACAGTCCCCTGTTCCAACCTCTATGTAACAGTCCCCTGTTCCAACCTCCATGTAACAGTCCCCTGTTCCAACCTGTATGTAACAGTCCCCTGTTCCAACCTCCATGTAACAGTCCCCTGTTCCAACCTCTATGTAACAGTCCCCTGTTCCAACCTCCATGTAACAGTCCCCTGTTCCAACCTCCATGTAACAGTCCCCTGTTCCAACCTCTATATGTAACAGTCCCCTGTTCCAACCTCTATATGTAACAGTCCCCTGTTCCAACCTCTATGTAACAGTCCCCTGTTCAGACCTCTAGATGTAACAGTCCCCTGTTCCAACCTCTATGTAACAGTCCCCTGTTCCAACCTCTATATGTATGTAACAGTCCCCTGTTCCAACCTCTATGTAACAGTCCTCTGTTTCCAACCTCTATGTAACAGTCCCCTGTTCCAACCTCTATGTAAGTCCCCTGTTTCCAACCTCTATGTAACAGTCCCCTATTCCAACCTCTATGTAACAGTCCCCTGTTCCAACCTCTATGTAACAGTCCCCTGTTCCAACCTCTATGTAACAGTCCCCTGTTCCAACCTCTGTATGTAACAGTCCCCTGTTCCAACCTCTGTATGTAACAGTCCCCTGTTCCAACCTCTATGTAACAGTCCCCTGTTCCAACCTCCATGTAACAGTCCCCTGTTCCAACCTCTATGTAACAGTCCCCTGTTCCAACCTCCATGTAACAGTCCCCTGTTCCAACCTCTATGTAACAGTCCCCTGTTCAGACCTCTAGATGTAACAGTCCCCTGTTCCAACCTCTATGTAACAGTCCTTTGTTCCAACCTCTATGTAACAGTCCCCTGTTCCAACCTCTATGTAACAGTCCCCTGTTCCAACCTCTATGTAACAGTTCCCGGTTCCAACCTCTATGTAACAGTCCCCTGTTCCAACCTCTATGTAACAGTCCCCTGTTCCAACCTCTATGTAACAGTCCCCTGTTCCAACCTCCATGTAACAGTCCCCTGTTCCAACCTCCATGTAACAGTCCCCTGTTCCAACCTCTATGTAACAGTCCCCTGTTCCAACCTCCATGTAACAGTCCCCTGTTCCAACCTCTATGTAACAGTCCCCTGTTCCAACCTCCATGTAACAGTCCCCTGTTCCAACCTCCATGTAACAGTCCCCTGTTCCAACCTCCATGTAACAGTCCCCTGTTCCAACCTCCATGTAACAGTCCCCTGTTCCAACCTCCATGTAACAGTCCCCTGTTCCAACCTCCATGTAACAGTCCCCTGTTCCAACCTCCATGTAACAGTCCCCTGTTCCAACCTCCATGTAACAGTCCCCTGTTCCAACCTCTATGTAACAGTCCCCTGTTCCAACCTCCATGTAACAGTCCCCTGTTCCAACCTCTATGTAACAGTCCCCTGTTCCAACCTCCATGTAACAGTCCCCTGTTCCAACCTCCATGTAACAGTCCCCTGTTCCAACCTCTATATGTAACAGTCCCCTGTTCCAACCTCTAAATGTAACAGTCCCCTGTTCCAACCTCTATATGTATGTAACAGTCCCCTGTTCCAACCTCTATGTAACAGTCCCCTGTTTCCAACCTCTATGTAACAGTCCCCTGTTCCAACCTCTATGTAAGTCCCCTGTTTCCAACCTCTATGTAACAGTCCCCTGTTCCAACCTCTATGTAACAGTCCCCTGTTCCAACCTCTATGTAACAGTCCCCTGTTCCAACCTCTATGTAACAGTCCCCTGTTCCAACCTCTGTATGTAACAGTCCCCTGTTCCAACCTCTGTATGTAACAGTCCCCTGTTCCAACCTCTATGTAACAGTCCCCTGTTCCAACCTCCATGTAACAGTCCCCTGTTCCAACCTCTATGTAACAGTCCCCTGTTCCAACCTCCATGTAACAGTCCCCTGTTCCAACCTCTATGTAACAGTCCCCTGTTCAGACCTCTAGATGTAACAGTCCCCTGTTCCAACCTCTATGTAACAGTCCCCGGTTCCAACCTCTATGTAACAGTCCCCTGTTCCAACCTCCATGTAACAGTCCCCTGTTCCAACCTCCATGTAACAGTCCCCTGTTCCAACCTCCATGTAACAGTCCCCTGTTCCAACCTCCATGTAACAGTCCCCTGTTCCAACCTCCATGTAACAGTCCCCTGTTCCAACCTCCATGTAACAGTCCCCTGTTCCAACCTCTATGTAACAGTCCCCTGTTCCAACCTCCATGTAACAATCCCCTGTTCCAACCTCTAAATGTAACAGTCCCCTGTTCCAACCTCTATGTAACAGTCCCCTGTTCCAACCTCTATGTAACAGTCCCCTGTTCCAACCTCTATGTAACAGTCCCCTGTTCCAACCTCTATGTAACAGTCCCCTGTTCCAACCTCTATGTAACAGTCCCCTGTTCCAACCTCTACGTAACAGTCCCCTGTTCCAACCTCTAAATGTAACAGTCCCCTGTTCCAACCTCTATGTAACAGTCCCCTGTTCCAACCTCTATGTAACAGTCCCCTGTTCCAACCTCTATGTAACAGTCCCCTGTTCCAACCTCTATGTAACAGTCCCCTGTTCCAACCTCTATGTAACAGTCCCCTGTTCCAACCTCTATGTAACAGTCCCCTGTTCCAACCTCTATGTAACAGTCCCCTGTTCCAACCTCTATATGTAACAGTCCCCTGTTCCAACCTCCATGTAACAGTCCCCTGTTCCAACCTCCATGTAACAGTCCCCTGTTCCAACCTCTATGTAACAGTCCCCTGTTCCAACCTCTATGTAACAGTCCCCTGTTTCCAACCTCTATGTAACAGTCCCCTGTTTCAACCTCCATGTAACAGTCCCCTGTTCCAACCTCTATATGTAACAGTCCCCTGTTCCAACCTCTATGTAACAGTCCCCTGTTCCAACCTCTAAATGTAACAGTCCCCTGTTCCAACCTCTACGTAACAGTCCCCTGTTCCAACCTCTATATGTAACAGTCCCCTGTTCCAACCTCTATGTAGTAATAGTCCCCTGTTCCAACCTCTATGTAACAGTCCCCTGTTCCAACCTCTATATGTAACAGTCCCCTGTTCCAACCTCTATGTAACAGTCCCATGTTCCAACCTCTATATGTAACAGTCCCCTGTTCCAACCTCCATGTAACAGTCCCCTGTTCCAACCTCCATGTAACAGTCCCCTGTTCCAACCTCCATGTAACAGTCCCCTGTTCCAACCTCTATGTAACAGTCCCCTGTTCCAACCTCCATGTAACAGTCCCCTGTTCCAACCTCCATGTAACAGTCCCCTGTTCCAACCTCCATGTAACAGTCCCCTGTTCCAACCTCCATGTAACAGTCCCCTGTTCCAACCTCCATGTAACAGTCCCCTGTTCCAACCTCTATTTAACAGTCCCCTGTTCCAACCTCCATGTAACAGTCCCCTGTTCCAACCTCTATGTAACAGTCCCCTGTTCAGACCTCTAGATGTAACAGTCCCCTGTTCCAACCTCTATGTAACAGTCCTTTGTTCCAACCTCTATGTAACAGTCCCCTGTTCCAACCTCTATGTAACAGTCCCCTGTTCCAACCTCTATGTAACAGTCCCCGGTTCCAACCTCTATGTAACAGTCCCCTGTTCCAACCTCTATGTAACAGTCCCCTGTTCCAACCTCTATGTAACAGTCCCCTGTTCCAACCTCCATGTAACAGTCCCCTGTTCCAACCTCCATGTAACAGTCCCCTGTTCCAACCTCCATGTAACAGTCCCCTGTTCCAACCTCCATGTAACAGTCCCCTGTTCCAACCTCCATGTAACAGTCCCCTGTTCCAACCTCCATGTAACAGTCCCCTGTTCCAACCTCCATGTAACAGTCCCCTGTTCCAACCTCTATGTAACAGTCCCCTGTTCCAACCTCCATGTAACAGTCCCCTGTTCCAACCTCTATGTAACAGTCCCCTGTTCCAACCTCCATGTAACAGTCCCCTGTTCCAACCTCTATGTAACAGTCCCCTGTTCCAACCTCCATGTAACAGTCCCCTGTTCCAACCTCTATGTAACAGTCCCCTGTTCCAACCTCCATGTAACAGTCCCCTGTTCCAACCTCCATGTAACAGTCCCCTGTTCCAACCTCTATATGTAACAGTCCCCTGTTCCAACCTCTAAATGTAACAGTCCCCTGTTCCAACCTCTATATGTATGTAACAGTCCCCTGTTCCAACCTCTATGTAACAGTCCCCTGTTTCCAACCTCTATGTAACAGTCCCCTGTTCCAACCTCTATGTAAGTCCCCTGTTTCCAACCTCTATGTAACAGTCCCCTGTTCCAACCTCTATGTAACAGTCCCCTGTTCCAACCTCTATGTAACAGTCCCCTGTTCCAACCTCTATGTAACAGTCCCCTGTTCCAACCTCTGTATGTAACAGTCCCCTGTTCCAACCTCTGTATGTAACAGTCCCCTGTTCCAACCTCTATGTAACAGTCCCCTGTTCCAACCTCCATGTAACAGTCCCCTGTTCCAACCTCTATGTAACAGTCCCCTGTTCCAACCTCCATGTAACAGTCCCCTGTTCCAACCTCTGTATGTAACAGTCCCCTGTTCCAACCTCTATGTAACAGTCCCCTGTTCCAACCTCTATGTAACAGTCCCCTGTTCCAACCTCCATGTAACAGTCCCCTGTTCCAACCTCTATGTAACAGTCCCCTGTTCCAACCTCCATGTAACAGTCCCCTGTTCCAACCTCTATGTAACAGTCCCCTGTTCAGACCTCTAGATGTAACAGTCCCCTGTTCCAACCTCTATGTAACAGTCCCCGGTTCCAACCTCTATGTAACAGTCCCCTGTTCCAACCTCCATGTAACAGTCCCCTGTTCCAACCTCCATGTAACAGTCCCCTGTTCCAACCTCCATGTAACAGTCCCCTGTTCCAACCTCCATGTAACAGTCCCCTGTTCCAACCTCCATGTAACAGTCCCCTGTTCCAACCTCCATGTAACAGTCCCCTGTTCCAACCTCTATGTAACAGTCCCCTGTTCAGACCTCTAGATGTAACAGTCCCCTGTTCCAACCTCTATGTAACAGTCCCCGGTTCCAACCTCTATGTAACAGTCCCCTGTTCCAACCTCCATGTAACAGTCCCCTGTTCCAACCTCCATGTAACAGTCCCCTGTTCCAACCTCCATGTAACAGTCCCCTGTTCCAACCTCCATGTAACAGTCCCCTGTTCCAACCTCCATGTAACAGTCCCCTGTTCCAACCTCCATGTAACAGTCCCCTGTTCCAACCTCTATGTAACAGTCCCCTGTTCCAACCTCCATGTAACAATCCCCTGTTCCAACCTCTAAATGTAACAGTCCCCTGTTCCAACCTCTATGTAACAGTCCCCTGTTCCAACCTCTATGTAACAGTCCCCTGTTCCAACCTCTATGTAACAGTCCCCTGTTCCAACCTCTATGTAACAGTCCCCTGTTCCAACCTCTACGTAACAGTCCCCTGTTCCAACCTCTAAATGTAACAGTCCCCTGTTCCAACCTCTATGTAACAGTCCCCTGTTCCAACCTCTATGTAACAGTCCCCTGTTCCAACCTCTATGTAACAGTCCCCTGTTCCAACCTCTATGTAACAGTCCCCTGTTCCAACCTCTATGTAACAGTCCCCTGTTCCAACCTCTATGTAACAGTCCCCTGTTCCAACCTCTATGTAACAGTCCCCTGTTCCAACCTCTATATGTAACAGTCCCCTGTTCCAACCTCCATGTAACAGTCCCCTGTTCCAACCTCCATGTAACAGTCCCCTGTTCCAACCTCTATGTAACAGTCCCCTGTTCCAACCTCTATGTAACAGTCCCCTGTTTCCAACCTCTATGTAACAGTCCCCTGTTTCAACCTCCATGTAACAGTCCCCTGTTCCAACCTCTATATGTAACAGTCCCCTGTTCCAACCTCTATGTAACAGTCCCCTGTTCCAACCTCTAAATGTAACAGTCCCCTGTTCCAACCTCTACGTAACAGTCCCCTGTTCCAACCTCTATATGTAACAGTCCCCTGTTCCAACCTCTATGTAGTAATAGTCCCCTGTTCCAACCTCTATGTAACAGTCCCCTGTTCCAACCTCTATATGTAACAGTCCCCTGTTCCAACCTCTATGTAACAGTCCCATGTTCCAACCTCTATATGTAACAGTCCCCTGTTCCAACCTCCATGTAACAGTCCCCTGTTCCAACCTCCATGTAACAGTCCCCTGTTCCAACCTCCATGTAACAGTCCCCTGTTCCAACCTCTATGTAACAGTCCCCTGTTCCAACCTCCATGTAACAGTCCCCTGTTCCAACCTCCATGTAACAGTCCCCTGTTCCAACCTCCATGTAACAGTCCCCTGTTCCAACCTCCATGTAACAGTCCCCTGTTCCAACCTCCATGTAACAGTCCCCTGTTCCAACCTCTATGTAACAGTCCCCTGTTCCAACCTCCATGTAACAGTCCCCTGTTCCAACCTCTATGTAACAGTCCCCTGTTCAGACCTCTAGATGTAACAGTCCCCTGTTCCAACCTCTATGTAACAGTCCTTTGTTCCAACCTCTATGTAACAGTCCCCTGTTCCAACCTCTATGTAACAGTCCCCTGTTCCAACCTCTATGTAACAGTCCCCGGTTCCAACCTCTATGTAACAGTCCCCTGTTCCAACCTCTATGTAACAGTCCCCTGTTCCAACCTCTATGTAACAGTCCCCTGTTCCAACCTCCATGTAACAGTCCCCTGTTCCAACCTCCATGTAACAGTCCCCTGTTCCAACCTCTATGTAACAGTCCCCTGTTCCAACCTCCATGTAAAAGTCCCCTGTTCCAACCTCTATGTAACAGTCCCCTGTTCCAACCTCTATGTAACAGTCCCCTGTTCCAACCTCCATGTAACAGTCCCCTGTTCCAACCTCCATGTAACAGTCCCCTGTTCCAACCTCCATGTAACTGTCCCCTGTTCCAACCTCTATGTAACAGTCCCCTGTTCCAACCTCTATGTAACAGTCCCCTGTTCCAACCTCCATGTAACAGTCCCCTGTTCCAACCTCCATGTAACAGTCCCCTGTTCCAACCTCCATGTAACAGTCCCCTGTTCCAACCTCCATGTAACAGTCCCCTGTTCCAACCTCCATGTAACAGTCCCCTGTTCCAACCTCCATGTAACAGTCCCCTGTTCCAACCTCTATGTAACAGTCCCCTGTTCCAACCTCCATGTAACAATCCCCTGTTCCAACCTCTAAATGTAACAGTCCCCTGTTCCAACCTCTATGTAACAGTCCCCTGTTCCAACCTCTATGTAACAGTCCCCTGTTCCAACCTCTATGTAACAGTCCCCTGTTCCAACCTCTATGTAACAGTCCCCTGTTCCAACCTCTATGTAACAGTCCCCTGTTCCAACCTCTACGTAACAGTCCCCTGTTCCAACCTCTAAATGTAACAGTCCCCTGTTCCAACCTCTATGTAACAGTCCCCTGTTCCAACCTCTATGTAACAGTCCCCTGTTCCAACCTCTATGTAACAGTCCCCTGTTCCAACCTCTATGTAACAGTCCCCTGTTCCAACCTCTATGTAACAGTCCCCTGTTCCAACCTCTATGTAACAGTCCCCTGTTCCAACCTCCATGTAACAGTCCCCTGTTCCAACCTCTATGTAACAGTCCCCTGTTCAGACCTCTAGATGTAACAGTCCCCTGTTCCAACCTCTATGTAACAGTCCTTTGTTCCAACCTCTATGTAACAGTCCCCTGTTCCAACCTCTATGTAACAGTCCCCTGTTCCAACCTCTATGTAACAGTCCCCGGTTCCAACCTCTATGTAACAGTCCCCTGTTCCAACCTCTATGTAACAGTCCCCTGTTCCAACCTCTATGTAACAGTCCCCTGTTCCAACCTCCATGTAACAGTCCCCTGTTCCAACCTCCATGTAACAGTCCCCTGTTCCAACCTCTATGTAACAGTCCCCTGTTCCAACCTCCATGTAACAGTCCCCTGTTCCAACCTCCATGTAACAGTCCCCTGTTCCAACCTCCATGTAACAGTCCCCTGTTCCAACCTCCATGTAACAGTCCCCTGTTCCAACCTCCATGTAACAGTCCCCTGTTCCAACCTCCATGTAACAGTCCCCTGTTCCAACCTCCATGTAACAGTCCCCTGTTCCAACCTCCATGTAACAGTCCCCTGTTCCAACCTCCATGTAACAGTCCCCTGTTCCAACCTCCATATAACAGTCCCCTGTTCCAATCTCTATGTAACAGTCCCCTGTTCCAACCTCCATGTAACAGTCCCCTGTTCCAACCTCTAAATGTAACAGTCCCCTGTTTCCAACCTCTATGTAACAGTCCCCTGTTCCAACCTCTATGTAACAGTCCCCTGTTACAACCTCTATGTAACAGTCCCCTGTTCCAACCTCTATGTAACAGTCCCCTGTTCCAACCTCTATGTAACAGTCCCCTGTTCCAACCTCTAAATGTAACAGTCCCCTGTTCCAACCTCTATGTAACAGTCCCCTGTTCCAACCTCTATGTAACAGTCCCCTGTTCCAACCTCTATGTAACAGTCCCCTGTTCCAACCTCTATGTAACAGTCCCCTGTTCCAACCTCTATGTAACAGTCCCCTGTTCCAACCTCTATATGTAACAGTCCCCTGTTTCCAACCTCTATGTAACAGTCCCCTGTTTCAACCTCCATGTAACAGTCCCCTGTTCCAACCTCTATATGTAACAGTCCCCTGTTCCAACCTCTATATGTAACAGTCCCCTGTTCCAACCTCTATATGTAACAGTCCCCTGTTCCAACCTCTATATGTAACAGTCCCCTGTTCCAACCTCTATGTAACAGTCCCCTGTTCCAACCTCTATATGTAACAGTCCCCTGTTCCAACCTCTATATGTAACAGTCCCCTGTTCCAACCTCTATATGTAACAGTCCCCTGTTCCAACCTCTATATGTAACAGTCCCCTGTTCCAACCTCTATATGTAACAGTCCCCTGTTCCAACCTCTATGTAACAGTCCCCTGTTCCAACCTCTATGTAACAGTCCCCTGTTCCAACCTCTATATGTAACAGTCCCCTGTTCCAACCTCTATGTAACAGTCCCCTGTTCCAACCTCTACATGTAACAGTCCCCTGTTCCAACCTCTATGTAACAGTCCCCTGTTCCAACCTCTATATGTAACAGTCCCCTGTTCCAACCTCTATATGTAACAGTCCCCTGTTCCAACCTCTATGTAACAGTCCCCTGTTCCAACCTCTATATGTAACAGTCCCCTGTTCCAACCTCCATGTAACAGTCCCCTGTTCCAACCTCTATGTAACACTCCTCTGACCGTGATGAATGACGTGAGCTTAATGTTTAGACAGAGAAAAGCAGATATTTATACTCTTCAGTCCTGACTGCCATTCTTCTAGATTGAAGAACATGTAATTACATTTTTTATGGCAGTTATCAAACTCAAAATGTTGACCTAAGAAACTGTAACTCTGATCATAAAGTTGTCTATCCCCATCAGAGGGCTAAGATTGGTCCCGGGAAAAACACAGACGGCTCCTCCTCTAACTCCACCTCTAAGTACGATAGCAACGGTAACCAGGACCGCGTCAAACTGACAGACTTCAACTTCATTATGGTGTTGGGCAAGGGCAGCTTCGGGAAGGTACGTGGTGGAGAGACTGTATGGGGGGGGGCAGAGAGACTGTATGGGGGGGGGGGCAGAGAGACTGTATGGGGGGGGGGCAGAGAGACTATGTGGGTGGGGGGGGAGAGACTGTATGTGGGGGGGGGGCGGAGAGACTGTATGTGGGGGGGACAGAGAGACTGTATGTGGGGGGGACAGAGAGACTGTATGTGGGGGGGTGGAGAGACTGTATGTGGGGGGGACGGAGAGACTGTATGTGGGGGGGGCAGAGAGACTGTATGTGGGGGGGGGTGGAGAGACTGTATGTGTGTGCGTGGTGGGGGGGGGGGGGGTGGAGAGACTATGTGTGTGTGCGTGGTGGGGGGGGGGGGGGGGTGGAGAGACTGTATGTGGGTGGGGTGGAGAGACTGTATGTGGGGGACAGGGAGGGTGTGTTACTCTGTTAAAGATCCCCTCGTCTCTAGGTGATGTTAGCAGAGCGTAAAGGAGCAGACGAGCTGTATGTGGGGGACAGGGAGGGTGTGTTACTCTGTTAAAGATCCCCTCGTCTCCAGGTGATGTTAGCAGAGCGTAAAGGAGCAGACGAGCTGTACGCCGTAAAGATCCTGAAGAAGGACGTGGTGATTCAGGATGATGATGTGGAGTGCACCATGGTGGAGAAGAGGGTCCTGGCCCTGTCCGGGAAACCTCCCTTCCTCACACAGCTCCACTCCTGCTTCCAGACCATGGTAACCACACACACACACACACACACACACACACACATGTCCTGACCAGCTCCACTCCTGCTTCCAGACCATGGTAAACACACACAGAGAGAAACACCATTCTCAAGAGCAGGAGTTCTTCTTTTTTCTGTTTTTTCTGAGGTGGAATTCTGGGAATACTGAACAGTCTCTTTTTCTCTCTCTCTCTCTCTCTTTCTTTTTCTCTTTCTCTCTCTTTCTCTTTCTCTCTCTCGCTCTCTTTCTCTATCTCTCTCTCTCTTTCTCTCTCTCAACCCTTGCTGTCTCTCTACGTCTCTCTCTTTCTCTCTGTCCCGCTCTCTCTACCTCTCTCTCTCCTCTCTTTGTCTTCTCTTGAGAGCCAGGTCTTTCTATGGTCTCCTCTTTCAATAGCAAGGCTGTGCTCACTGAGTCTGTACATAGTCAAGGATTTTCTTAATGTTGGGTCAGTCACAGTGGTCAGGTGTTCTGCCATTGTGTTCTCTCTGTTTAGGGTCAGTCACAGTGGTCAGGTGTTCTGCCATTGTGTTCTCTCTGTTTAGGGTCAGTCACAGTGGTCAGGTATTCTGCCATTGTGTTCTCTCTGTTTAGGGCCAGTCACAGTGGTCAGGTATTCTGCCATTGTGTTCTCTCTGTTTAGGGTCAGTCACAGTGGTCAGGTGTTCTGCCATTGTGTTCTCTCTGTTTAGGGTCAGTCACAGTGGTCAGGTATTCTGCCATTGTGTTCTCTCTGTTTAGGGTCAGTCACAGTGGTCAGGTGTTCTGCCATTGTGTTCTCTCTGTTTAGGGTCAGTCACAGTGGTCAGGTATTCTGCCGCTGTGTTCTCTCTGTTTAGGGCCAGTCACAGTGGTCAGGTGTTCTGCCATTGTGTTCTCTCTGTTTAGGGCCAGTCACAGTGGTCAGGTATTCTGCCATTGTGTTCTCTCTGTTTAGGGTCAGTCACAGTGGTCAGGTATTCTGCCGCTGTGTTCTCTCTGTTTAGGGCCAGACAGCATTCAAGTTTGCTATGTTTTTTGGTTGATTCTTTCCAGTGTCAAATAGTTATATTTTAGTTTTCTCATGATTTGGTTGAGTCTAATTGTGTTTCTGTCCTGGGGCTCTGTGGGGTCTGTTTGTGTTTGTGAACAGAGACCCAGAACCAGTTGGCTGAGGAATCTCTTCTCTAGGTTCATCTCTCTGTAGGTGAGGGCTCTGTGGGGTCTGTTTGTGTTTGTGAACAGAGACCCAGAACCAGGAAACTCTTCTCTAGGTTCATCTCTCTTTAGGTGAGGGTTTTGTGGTGGTTGTAGAATTGAACAGCTTTTTTTCCTGGATGTTGATAATTAGCGGGTCCTAATTCTGCTCTGCCTGCATTGTTTTGGGTTTTGCACTGTACACAAAGTATATTTTTGCAGAATTCTGTATGCAGAGTCTCAATTGAGTGTTTGTCCCATTTTGTGAATTATTGGTTAGTTAGTGGACCTCAGATCTCACAACCATAGAGGGCAATGGGTTCGATAACTGATTGTACTTTTTAGACAGATCCTAATGGGGATGTTGAGTTTTGTGTTCCTTTTGATGGCATAGAAGACCCTTCTTGTCTTGTCTCTCATATCGTTCACAGCTTGTGGAAGTTACCTGTGGTGTTGATGTTTAGACCGAGGCAGGTGTAGTTCTTTGTGTGCTCTAGGGCAACGGTGTCTAGATGGAATTTGTATTTGTGGTCCTGGTGACTGGACCTTTTTTGGAACACTATTATTTTGGTCTTCCTGTGATTTACTGTCAGGGCCCAGGTCTGTCAGGGCCCAGGTCTGTCAGGGCCCAGGTCTGTCAGGGCCCAGGTCTGTCAGGGCCCAGGTCTGTCAGGGCCCAGGTCTGTCAGGGCCCAGGTCTGTCAGGGCCCAGGTCTGTCGGGGCCCAGGTCTGTCAGGGTCCAGGTCTGTCAGGGCCCAGGTCTGTCAGGGCCCAGGTCTGTCAGGGCCCAGGTCTGTCAGGGCCCAGGTCTGTCAGGGCCCAGGTCTGTCAGGGCCCAGGTCTGTCGGGGCCCAGGTCTGTCAGGGCCCAGGTCTGTCAGGGCCCAGGTCTGTCGGGGCCCAGGTCTGTCAGGGTCCAGGTCTGTCAGGGCCCAGGTCTGTCAGGGCCCAGGTTTGACAGAATCTGTGCAGAAGATCTAGGTGCTGCTGTAGGCCCTCCTTAGTTGGGGACAGAAGCACCAGATCAGACAGCAGACATTTGACTTCTGAATCCAGTAGGGTGAGGCCGGGTGCTGCAGATTGTTCTAGTGCCTTCGCCAATTTATTGATAAATATGCTGAAGAGGGTGGGGCTCAAGCTGCATCCCTGTCTCACCCCACGACCCTGTGTGAAGAAATGTGTGTGTTTTTTGACAATTTGTTGTTTGTGTACATTGATTTTATAACGTCATATACTTTCCCCCCCAACGACGCTTCCATTTGTATAGCAGACCTTCATGCCAAATTGAGTCAAAAGCTTATTTTTTTTAAATCAACAAAGCATGAGGAGACTTTGCTTTTGTTTTGTTTGTTTGACAATAAGGGTGTGCAGGGTGAATACGTGGTCTGTCGTACGGTATTTTGGTAAGAAGACAATTTGACATTTGCTCAGGACAATGTTTTCATTGTGACAATGTTGATGATACGGCAGAGGGGTTTTCAGAGATTGCTATTGACGCATATTCAACTGTAATTATTGGGGTCGAATTTGTGTCCACTTTTGTCGATAAGGGTCGATCAGACCTTTGTTTCCAAATATTAGGGAAGATGCCAGAGCTGAGAAGGATGTTTAAGAATAGCCAATTGGAATTTGTGGTCTATATATTTTAGTTTAGCATACCATCAACACCATGGGACTTTTTTTGGGTTGGAGGGTTTTTATTTTGTCCTGTAGTTCATTCAATGTAATTGGAGAATCAAGTGGGTTCTGGAATCCAGTTTGTTCTGGAATCCAGTGGGTTCTGGAATCCAGTTTGTTCTGGAATCCAGTGGGTTCTGGAATCCAGTTTGTTCTGGAATCCAGTGGGTTCTGGAATCCAGTTTGTTCTGGAATCCAGTGGGTTCTGGAATCCAGTTTGTTCTGGAATCCAGTTTGTTCTGGAATCCAGTGGGTTCTGTTAGTTTTTAATAGTTGATTCTAAGATTTGTATTTGATCATGTATATGTTTTTTTTTTTGCTGTTTGTTCTTTGTTAAATGGCTAAAAGATTGGAGAAGTGGTTACGTCTCCATTTTGGAAAGATAACTCTTCGTGTTGTAGTTTGTTTAGTTTGTTTTCCAATTTTCCCAGAAGTGGATAGAGTCTATGGATTCTTTGATCACACTGAGCGGATTTCTGACGTGCTGTCCCTTCTTTTTTCTTAGTGTTTCACCATAGTGAAGGCGTTGGCTCAGGTTTTCTGGTTCTCTGTTTTTGGTTGGACAGGTTTCTCAATTTCTTTCTTAGGTTTTTTTTTGCGTTCTTCATCAAACCATTTATCATTGTTGTTAATTTTCTTAGGTTGTCCGCTTGAAAATGTTTAGATTTGATATCCAATATACTGTTCAGGCTTCCTACTGCTAAGTTTACACCTTCACTATTGCAGGGAAACATTTTGTCCAGGAAGTTGTCTAGGAGGGACTGGATTTGTTGTTGGAGTATAGTTTTTATTAGGTTTCTACCTTCCTTCCATCTGTATCTTAACAGGAAGCCGTTTGTTCGGCCTTGATGGTTGATTATTGCTCTGTTCAAGTAGATTCTGATTTTTCTGTGGTCTGATAGGGGTGTCAGTGGGGTGTCAGTGGGGTGTCAGTGGGGTGGGGTGTCAGTGGGCTGACTGTGGTCTGATAGGGGTGTCAGTGGTCCGACTGTGGTCTGATGGGTGTCAGTGGGGTGTCAGTGGTCTGACTGTGGTCTGATAGGGGTGTCAGTGGGGTGGGGTGTCAGTGGGCTGACTGTGGTCTGATAGGGGTGTCAGTGGGGTGGGGTGTCAGTGGGCTGACTGTGGTCTGATAGGGGTGTCAGTGGGCTGACTGTGATCTGATAGGGGTGTCAGTGGGCTGACTGTGGTCTGATAGGGGTGGGCTGACTGTGGTCTGATAGGGGTGTCAGTGGGCTGACTGTGGTCTGATAGGTGTGTGCTGACTGTGTTCTGATAGGGGTGGGCTGACTGTGGTCTGATAGGGGTGGGCTGACTGTGATCTGATAGGGGTGTCAGTGGGCCGACTGTGAACTGATTGGGGTGTCAGTTGGCCGACTGTGATCCGATGTTCCTGTTTTGACTAATTTAATAGAGTGGGTTAGGTCTGCTCTATACCATATCTTGTAGGATGACAATGTCTGTATTTCTGATTTCTTTCTGCTATTTAGGGAAAAGGCAGATGACCTCAGACCTTGGATATTCCAGGATGATATAGTGAAGGCTTTGTGTTCCATGAAGTGTCCAGTGTTGCTAGTCGTGTGGTTCGGCCTCAGGCCAGTAAGTGTGAACAGAGCCTGCTGGGCATCTGGTACATGCCATTGGCTTGGGCTTAGTGTAAGAGTGGGGTTTGGGCCTGTTTGCCTGCTCACTGTGTGCCTGTGTTTGACTTTCATGTTGAGGCCCTCTTTGCGGGAGTGGGGGGGGGGGGGGGGCATGGGGTGGGCAGGAGAGGCTTAGGTCTGATCTGAGGGGGCGGCCTATGTGAGTACAGGGGGGGTGGCCAGCTCTCTAATGGGTTGTTCTCTTTCACACGTCATCGTTCTCACCCTCTCTTCCAGCAGTCTGATCCTCTCCTCCAGCAGTCTGATCCTCTCCTCCAGCAGTCTGATCCTCTCCTCCAGCAGTCTGATCCTCTCTTCCAGCAGTCTGATCCTCTCCTCCAGCAGTCTGATCCTCTCCTCCAGCAGTCTGATCCTCTCCTCCAGCAGTCTGATCCTCTCTTCCAGCAGTCTGATCGTCTCCTCTAGCAGTCTGATCCTCTCCTCCAGCAGTCTGATCCTCTCCTCTAGCAGTCTGATCCTCTCCTCCAGCAGTCTGATCCTCTCCTCCAGCAGTCTGATCCTCTCCTCCAGCAGTCTGATCCTCTCCTCCAGCAGTCTGATCCTCTCCTCCAGCAGTCTGTTCCTCTCCTCCAGCAGTCTGATCCTCTCCTCCAGCAGTCTGATCCTCTCCTCCAGCAGTCTGATCCTCTCCTCCAGCAGTCTGATCGTCTCCTCCAGCAGTCTGATCCTCTCCTCCAGCAGTCTGATCCTCTCCTCCAGCAGTCTGATCCTCTCCTCCAGCAGTCTGATCCTCTCTTCCAGCAGTCTGATCGTCTCCTCTAGCAGTCTGATCCTCTCCTCCAGCAGTCTGATCCTCTCCTCTAGCAGTCTGATCCTCTCCTCCAGCAGTCTGATCCTCTCCTCCAGCAGTCTGATCCTCTCCTCCAGCAGTCTGATCGTCTCCTCCAGCAGTCTGATCGTCTCCTCCAGCAGTCTGATCGTCTCTTCCAGCAGTCTGATCGTCTCCTCTAGCAGTCTGATCGTCTCCTCTAGCAGTCTGATCCTCTCCTCCAGCAGTCTGATCCTCTCCTCCAGCAGTCTGATCCTCTCCTCCAGCAGTCTGATCCTCTCCTCCAGCAGTCTGATCCTCTCCTCCAGCAGTCTGATCCTCTCCTCTAGCAGTCTGATCCTCTCCTCCAGCAGTCTGATCCTCTCCTCCAGCAGTCTGATCCTCTCCTCCAGCAGTCTGATCGTCTCCTCCAGCAGTCTGATCGTCTCCTCCAGCAGTCTGATCGTCTCTTCCAGCAGTCTGATCGTCTCCTCTAGCAGTCTGATCGTCTCCTCTAGCAGTCTGATCCTCTCCTCCAGCAGTCTGATCCTCTCCTCCAGCAGTCTGATCCTCTCCTCCAGCAGTCTGATCCTCTCCTCTAGCAGTCTGATCCTCTCCTCCAGCAGTCTGATCCTCTCCTCCAGCAGTCTGATCCTCTCCTCCAGCAGTCTGATCCTCTCCTCCAGCAGTCTGATCCTCTCCTCCAGCAGTCTGATCCTCTCCTCCAGCAGTCTGATCTTCTCCTCCAGCAGTCTGATCTTCTCTTCCAGCAGTCTGATTGTCTCCTCTAGCAGTCTGACCCTCTCCTCCAGCAGTCTGATCCTCTCCTCCAGCAGTCTGATCCTCTCCTCCAGCAGTCTGTTCCTCTCCTCCAGCAGTCTGATCGTCTCCTCCAGCAGTCTGATCCTCTCCTCCAGCAGTCTGATCCTCTCCTCTAGCAGTCTGATCCTCTCCTCCATCCCCCTCAACCTCTCCTCCAGCAGTCTGATCCTCTCCTCCATCCCCCTCAACCTCTCCTCCAGCAGTCTGATCCTCTCCTCCATCCCCCTCAACCTCTCCTCCATCCCCCTCAACCTCTCCTCCAGCAGTCTGATCCTCTCCTCTAGTGCTCTGTTCTTCTCCTGCGCTTTCTCCTGTTGTAGTTGTCTCACCACAGTCCAGAGTGCAGATATGTCTCTCTCTCCTCCCTCCCTCTCTCTCTCCTCCCTCCCTCCCTCTCTCCCCCTCTCTCTCTCCACCTCCAGCTCTCGGGGTCTGCTTGAAGGGGTGTTGTTGTTGATGGAGTGTCTCTCCCCCTCCCTCTCTCTCTCCTCCCTCCCTCCCTCTCTCCCCCTCTCTCTCTCCACCTCCAGCTCTCGGGGTCTGCTTGAAGGGGTGTTGTTGTTGATGGAGTGTCTCTCCCCCTCCCTCTCTCTCTCCTCCCTCCCTCCCTCTCTCCCCCTCTCTCTCTCCACCTCCAGCTCTCGGGGTCTGCTTGAAGGGGTGTTGTTGTTGATGGAGTGTCTCTCCCCCTCCCTCTCTCTCTCCTCCCTCCCTCCCTCTCTCCCCCTCTCTCTCTCCACCTCCAGCTCTCGGGGTCTGCTTGAAGGGGTGTTGTTGTTGATGGAGTGTCTCTCCCCCTCCCTCTCTCTCTCCTCCCTCCCTCCCTCTCTCCCCCTCTCTCTCTCCACCTCCAGCTCTCGGGGTCTGCTTGAAGGGGTGTTGTTGTTGATGGAGTGTCTCTCCCCCTCCCTCTCTCTCTCCTCCCTCCCTCCCTCTCTCCCCCTCTCTCTCTCCACCTCCAGCTCTCGGGGTCTGCTTGAAGGGGTGTTGTTGTTGATGGAGTGTCTCTCCCCCTCCCTCTCTCTCTCCTCCCTCCCTCCCTCTCTCCCCCTCTCTCTCTCCACCTCCAGCTCTCGGGGTCTGCTTGAAGGGGTGTTGTTGTTGATGGAGTGTCTCTCCCCCTCCCTCTCTCTCTCCTCCCTCCCTCCCTCTCTCCCCCTCTCTCTCTCCACCTCCAGCTCTCGGGGTCTGCTTGAAGGGGTGTTGTTGTTGATGGAGTGTCTCTCCCCCTCCCTCTCTCTCTCCTCCCTCCCTCCCTCTCTCCCCCTCTCTCTCTCCACCTCCAGCTCTCGGGGTCTGCTTGAAGGGGTGTTGTTGTTGATGGAGTGTCTCTCCCCCTCCCTCTCTCTCTCCTCCCTCCCTCCCTCTCTCCCCCTCTCTCTCTCCACCTCCAGCTCTCGGGGTCTGCTTGAAGGGGTGTTGTTGTTGATGGAGTGTCTCTCCCCCTCCCTCTCTCTCTCCTCCCTCCCTCCCTCTCTCCCCCTCTCTCTCTCCACCTCCAGCTCTCGGGGTCTGCTTGAAGGGGTGTTGTTGTTGATGGAGTGTCTCTCCCCCTCCCTCTCTCTCTCCTCCCTCCCTCCCTCTCTCCCCCTCTCTCTCTCCACCTCCAGCTCTCGGGGTCTGCTTGAAGGGGTGTTGTTGTTGATGGAGTGTCTCTCCCCCTCCCTCTCTCTCTCCTCCCTCCCTCCCTCTCTCCCCCTCTCTCTCTCCACCTCCAGCTCTCGGGGTCTGCTTGAAGGGGTGTTGTTGTTGATGGAGTGTCTCTCCCCCTCCCTCTCTCTCTCCTCCCTCCCTCCCTCTCTCCCCCTCTCTCTCTCCACCTCCAGCTCTCGGGGTCTGCTTGAAGGGGTGTTGTTGTTGATGGAGTGTCTCTCCCCCTCCCTCTCTCTCTCCTCCCTCCCTCCCTCTCTCCCCCTCTCTCTCTCCACCTCCAGCTCTCGGGGTCTGCTTGAAGGGGTGTTGTTGTTGATGGAGTGTCTCTCCCCCTCCCTCTCTCTCTCCTCCCTCCCTCCCTCTCTCCCCCTCTCTCTCTCCACCTCCAGCTCTCGGGGTCTGCTTGAAGGGGTGTTGTTGTTGATGGAGTGTCTCTCCCCCTCCCTCTCTCTCTCCTCCCTCCCTCCCTCTCTCCCCCTCTCTCTCTCCACCTCCAGCTCTCGGGGTCTGCTTGAAGGGGTGTTGTTGTTGATGGAGTGTCTCTCCCCCTCCCTCTCTCTCTCCTCCCTCCCTCCCTCTCTCCCCCTCTCTCTCTCCACCTCCAGCTCTCGGGGTCTGCTTGAAGGGGTGTTGTTGTTGATGGAGTGTCTCTCCCCCTCTCTCTCTCTCTCTCTCTCTCCAGGACAGGTTATATTTTGTGATGGAGTATATCAACGGAGGAGACCTCATGTATCAGATCCAGCAGGTCGGCAAGTTCAAGGAACCCCACGCTGTGTGAGTACACACACACCACACACACACACACACACACACCACACACACACACACACACACACACACACCTCTGTGCCTGGTCTAACTGTGTGCGTGTGCGTGTGTGCGTGTGTGTGTGTGTGTGTGTGTGTGTAGTTTCTATGCTGCAGAGATCTCCATCGGCCTCCTCTTCCTCCATTCCAAAGGCATCGTTTACCGGTGAGTGACTGTTTTACTCCATGTTTGTTACGTGTGGTATTCCGTCTGGCCCCGCGGCCTTATGAATGTTTGTCAGCAAGACAAACGGAGCTGATCGTGGACTAGGGGAAACAGAGGGCCGAGCATCAACCTGTTGTAGTGCGACGCATATAAGGCCCTGCCCCGCCCCCCTTTCGGAAAAGCTGACCACGACTCCATTTTGTTGATCCCTGCCTACAGACAGAAACTAAAACAAGAGGCTCCCACGCTGAGGTCTGTCCAACGCTGGTCCGACCAAGCTGACTCCACACTCCAAGACTGCTTCCATCACGTGCACTGGGACATGTTTCGTATTGCGTCAGACAACAACATTGATGAATACGCTGATTCGGTGTGCGAGTTCATTAGAACGTGCGTTGAAGATGTCGTTCCCATAGCAACGATTAAAACATTCCCTAACCAGAAACCGTGGATTGATGGCAGCATTCGCGTGAAACTGAAAGCGCGAACCACTGCTTTTAATCAGGGCAAGGTGTCTGGTAACATGACCGAATACAAACAGTGCAGCTATTCCCTCCGCAAGGCTATCAAACAAGCTAAGCGTCAGTACAGAGACAAAGTAGAATCTCAATTCAACGGCTCAGACACAAGAGGCATGTGGCAGGGTCTACAGTCAATCACGGATTACAGGAAGAAATCCAGCCCAGTCACGGACCAGGATGTCCTGCTCCCAGGCAGACTAAATAACTTTTTTGCCCGCTTTGAGGACAGTACAGTGCCACTGACACGGCCTGCAACGAAAACATGCGGTCTCTCCTTCACTGCAGCCGAGGTGAGTAAGACATTTAAACGTGTTAACCCTCGCAAGGCTGCAGGCCCAGACGGCATCCCCAGCCGCGCCCTCAGAGCATGCGCAGACCAGCTGGCCGGTGTGTTTACGGACATATTCAATCAATCCCTATACCAGTCTGCTGTTCCCACATGCTTCAAGAGGGCCACCATTGTTCCTGTTCCCAAGAAAGCTAAGGTAACTGAGCTAAACGACTACCGCCCCGTAGCACTCACTTCCGTCATCATGAAGTGCTTTGAGAGACTAGTCAAGGACCATATCACCTTCACCCTACCTGACACCCTAGACCCACTCCAATTTGCTTACCGCCCAAATAGGTCCACAGACGATGCAATCTCAACCACACTGCACACTGCCCTAACCCATCTGGACAAGAGGAATACCTATGTGAGAATGCTGTTCATTGACTACAGCTCGGCATTCAACACCATAGTACCCTCCAAGCTCGTCATCAAGCTCGAGACCCTGGGTCTCGACCCCGCCCTGTGCAACTGGGTACTGGACTTCCTGACGGGCCGCCCCCAGGTGGTGAGGGTAGGCAACAACATCTCCTCCCCGCTGATCCTCAACACTGGGGCCCCACAAGGGTGCGTTCTGAGCCCTCTCCTGTACTCCCTGTTCACCCACGACTGCATGGCCACGCACGCCTCCAACTCAATCATCAAGTTTGCGGACGACACAACAGTGTTAGGCTTGATTACCAACAACGACGAGACGGCCTACAGGGAGGAGGTGAGGGCCCTCGGAGTGTGGTGTCAGGAAAATAACCTCACACTCAACGTCAACAAAACTAAGGAGATGATTGTGGACTTCAGGAAACAGCAGAGGGAACACCCCCCTATCCACATCGATGGAACAGTAGTGGAGAGGGTAGCAAGTTTTAAGTTCCTCGGCATACACATCACAGACAAACTGAATTGGTTCACTCACACAGACAGCATTGTGAAGAAGGCGCAGCAGCGCCTCTTCAACCTCAGGAGGCTGAAGAAATTTGGCTTGTCACCAAAAGCACTCACAAACTTCTACAGATGCACAATCGAGAGCATCCTGGCGTGCTGTATCACCGCCTGGTACGGCAACTGCTCCGCCCTCAACCGTAAGGGTAGTGAGGTCTACACAACGCATCACCGGGGGCAAACTACCTGCCCTCCAGGACACCTACACCACCCGATGTCACAGGAAGGCCATAAAGATCATCAAGGACATCAACCACCCGAGCCACTGCCTGTTCACCCCGCTATCATCCAGAAGGCGAGGTCAGTACAGGTGCATCAAAGCTGGGACCGAGAGACTGAAAAACAGCTTCTATCTCAAGGCCATCAGACTGTTAAACAGCCACCACTAACATTGAGTGGCTGCTGCCAACACACTGACACTGACTCAACTCCAGCCACTTTAATAATGGGAATTGATGGGAAATTATGTAAATATATCACTAGCCACTTTAAACAATGCTACCTTATATAATGTTACTTACCCTACATTATTCATCTCATATGTATACGTATATACTGTACTCTATATCATCGACTGTATCCTTATGTAATACATGTATCACTAGCCACTAACTATGCCACTTTGTTTACATACTCATCTCATTTGTATATACTGTACTCGATACCATCTACTGTATCTGCCTATGCTGCTCTGTACCATCACTCATTCATATATCCTTATGTACATATTCTTTATCCCCTCACACTGTGTACAAGACAGTAGTTTTGGAATTGTTAGTTAGATTGCTTGTTGGTTATTACTGCATTATCGGAACTAGAAGCACAAGCATTTCGCTACACTCGCATTAACATCTGCTAACCATGTGTATGTGACAAATAAAATTTGATTTGATTTGATTTGATTTGACATCCCTAATGGTCTGTCTTGGTCCAAACACACTAACACAGTCAGTGGAAACGGGCACGACGACGCCTCTTCCCCCTCAGGAGACTGAAACGATTTGTCCCTCAGATCCGCAGCAGTCTAAGGCACTGCATCTCAGGGCTACAGGCGTCACTACAGACCCTGGTTCGATTCCAGGCCGTATCACAACCGGCCGTGATTGGGAGTCCCATAGGGCGGCGCACAATTTGGCCCAGCGTGGTCCGGGTTTGGCCGGGGTAGGCCGTCAATGTAAATAAGAATTTGTTCTTAACTGACTTGCCTAGTTACATATTACCTCAACAACCTCTTACCCCTGCACATTGACTGTGTACTCCTTGTACATAGTCTCATTATTGTGTCTCTATTTCCTTTGTTATTTTTTTTGCAAATTTGTCTTACTTTTTAACTCTGCGTTGTTGTGAAAGGGCTCGTAAGTAAGCATTTCACAGGAACAGCTGGTGCTCTCACGCATGGTTCAGTGTTGCTTGTTTCGAAGCAAGCATAGAAGGCATTTAGCTTGTCTGGTAGGCTCGCATCACTGGTGTCGTGATTTGACTTTTAACATGAATGTAAAGACTGTTATTTATCGAATCAACCTAAATATGGTTAATTGTTACGCAATTTAAATTAAACATGTAACAATTAACTCATTAGGATCTGGGGCACCATGCGGTTCTTTAAAGAGTTACCAGCTCCCAAATTGAACTCTAAAGGTCTTTACCTATCACATCTATAAACAGGCAACTTATTCATCATAACCTCGTATCATATCATCATTCTGAACGGTCCTTCTTGTATCTGCAACTTATTCATCATAACCTCGTATCATATCACCATTCTGAACAGTCCTTCTTGTTATTGATCATAACCTCGTATCATATCACCATTCTGAACAGTCCTTCTTGTTATTGATCATAACCTCGTATCATATCACCATTCTGAACAGTCCTTCTTGTTATTGATCATAACCTCGTATCATATAATCATTCTGAACAGTCCTTCTTGTTATTGATCATAACCTCGTATCGTATCACCATTCTGAACAGTCCTTCTTGTTATTGATCATAACCTCGTATCATATCACCATTCTGAACAGTCCTTCTTGTTATTGATCATAACCTCGTATCATATAATCATTCTGAACAGTCCTTCTTGTTATTGATCATAACCTTGTATCATATCACCATTCTGAACAGTCCTTCTTGTATCCAACTTATTGATCATAACCTCGTATCATATCACCATTCTGAACAGTCGTAACCTTCTTCTTGGCAAAAACCAGAGCCTTACTCTGTAAAGTGTAAAGTAAAGTAAGTGTAAAGTACCTAAAGTAAAAATACTTTAAATTACTATTTATGTTGTTTTCTGTACCTGTACTATTTATATTTTTGCCAACTTTTACTTCTTTCCTAAAGACAATAATGTACTTTTTACATTAATTTTCCCTGACACCCAAAAGATAGTCGTTACATTTTGACAGGAAAATGGTCCAATTCACACACTAAACAGAGAACATCCCTGGTCGTCCCTACTGCCTCTGATCTGGAGGACTCACTAAACAGAGAACATCCCTGGTCATCCCTACTGCCTCTGATCTGGAGGACTCACTAAACAGAGAACATCCCTGGTCATCCCTACTGCCTCTGATCTGGAGGACTCACTAAACAGAGAGAGAACATCCCTGGTCATCCCTACTGCCTCTGATCTGGAGGACTCACTAAACAGAGAACATCCCTGGTCATCCCTACTGCCTCTAATCTGGAGGACTCACTAAACAGAGAGAGAACATCCCTGGTCATCCCTACTGCCTCTGATCTGGAGGACTTACTAAACAGAGAACATCCCTGGTCATCCCTACTGCCTCTGATCTGGAGGACTCACTAAACAGAGAACATCCATGGTCATCCCTACTGCCTCTGATCTGGAGGACTCACTAAACAGAGAACATCCCTGGTCATCTCTACTGCCTCTGATCTGGCAGACTCACCAAACACAAATGTTTGGTTTGTAAATGATGTCTGAGTGTTGGAGCCCCTGGCTAAATGATGTCTGAGTGTTGGAGCCCCTGGCTAAATGATGTCTGAGTGTTGGAGCCCCTGGCTAAATGATGTCTGAGTGTTGGAGCCCCTGGCTAAATGATGTCTGAGTGTTGGAGCCCCTGGCTAAATGATGTCTGAGTGTTGGAGCCCCTGGCTAAATGATGTCTGAGTGTTGGAGCCCCTGGCTAAATGATGTCTGAGTGTTAGAGCCCCTGGCTAAATGATGTCTGAGTGTTGGAGCCCCTGGCTAAATGATGTCTGAGTGTTGGAGCCCCTGGCTAAATGATGTCTGAGTGTTGGAGCCCCTGGCTAAATGATGTCTGAGTGTTAGAGCCCCTGGCTAAATGATGTCTGAGTGTTGGAGCCCCTGGCTAAATGATGTCTGAGTGTTGGAGCCCCTGGCTATCCATCAATTTGTATTTATTTTTCATGGTGCCGTCTGGTTTGATTAATATCAGGAATTTGAAATGGTTTATATTTTTTACTTTAGATACTTAAGTATATTTTAAACCAAATACTTTTTGGACTTTTACTCAAGTAGTATTTTACTGGGCGACTTTCACTTTTACTTGAGTCATTTTCAGCACTTGGCCCGTTTTGTGAGCTTGTGTGTCCTACCACTTTGTCCAGGTTAGGGTTCGGCAGTCATTGTAAATAAGAATTTGTTTTTGCCTGGTTGAAAGATTAAATAAATAACATTTAAAATGGTGTGTCCTACCACGTCGAGGCCGAGCCGTTGTTGCTCCTAGACGTTTCCCCTTCACAATAACAGCACTTATAGTTGACTGGGGGGGCAGCTCTAGCAGGGCAGACATTTCACAACCTGACTTGTTTGAAAAGGTGGCATCCTATAACGGTGCCATGTTGAAAGTCACTGAGCTCATCATTAAGGCCATTCTACTGCCAATGTTTGTCTATGGAGATTGCATGGCTGTGTGCTCAATTTTGTACAATTTTATACACCAGTCAGCAACAGCGGTGTGGCTGAAACAACCCGAATGCACACATTTTGAAGGGGTGTCCACATACTAAACATACTTTTGGATAATAATAGTGTATGTTTAATATGTCTGTGTGTTTATGTGTCTGTGTGTGTTTATGTGTGTGTAACGTGTGTATGTAGGTTTAACGTGTGTGTGTGTGTGTGTGTGTGTGTGCCTCTCCTAGGGATCTGAAGCTGGACAACGTGATGCTGGATGCAGAAGGCCACATTAAGATCGCTGACTTTGGGATGTGCAAAGAGAACATGTTAGACGGTGTCACCACCAAGACCTTCTGTGGGACCCCAGACTACATCGCTCCTGAGGTAAGGATTGCTTCGGTTCTTCAACTCGCTTCTGTTCTTCTTTCTCCTCTCCTCCCCCCCTTAGTCCTCAAATCAAAATCAAATGTATTTATATAGCCCTTCGTACATCAGCTGATATCTCAAAGTGCTGTACAGAAACCCAGCCTAAAACCCCAAACAGCAAGCAATGCAGGTGTAGAAGCACAGTGGCTAGGAAACACTCCCTAGAAAGGCCAGAACCTAGGAAGAAACCTAGAGAGGAACCAGGCTATGTGGGGTGGCCAGTCCTTATCTGGCTGTGTCGGGTGGAGATTATAACAGAACATGGCCAAGATGTTCAAATGTTCATAAATGACCAGCATGGAGAGAGCACACTTAAATTCACACAGGACACCGAATAGGACAGAAGTACTCCAGATATAACAAACTGACCCTAGCCACCCGACACATAAACTACTGCAGCATAAATACTGGAGGCTGAGACAGGAGGGGTCAGGAGACACTGTGGCCCCATCCGAGGACACCCCCGGACAGGGCCAAGCAGGAAGGATATAACCCCACCCACTTTGCCAAAGCACAGCCCCCACACCACTAGAGGGATATCTTCAACCACCAACTTACCATCCTGAGACAAGGCCGAGTATAGCCCACAAAGATCTCCGCCACGGCACAACCCTAAGGGGGGGGGAGCCAACCCAGACAGGATAGTCCTCTATCCTCCTCCTATCTCATCCCTCTCTCCTCCCCCTTAGTCCTCTATCCTCCTTCTATCTCATCACTTGCTCCTCCCCCCTTAGTCCTCTATCTCATCCCTCTCTCCTACCCCCTTAGTCCTCTATCCTCCTCCTATCTCATCCCTCTCTACTCCCCCCCTTAGTCCTCTATCCTCCTCCTATCTCATCCCTCTCTCCTCCCCCTTAGTCCTCTATCCTCCTCCTATCTCATCCCTCTCTCCTCCCCCTTAGTCCTCTATCCTCTTCCTATCTCATCCCTCTCTCCTCCGCCCCTTAGTCCTCTATCCTCCTCCTATCTCATCCCTCTCTCCTCCCCCTTAGTCCTCTATCCTCCTCCTATCTCATCCCTCTCTCCTCCCCCTTAGTCCTCTATCCTCCTTCTATCTCACCACTTGCTCCTCCCCCCTTAGTCCTCTATCTCATCCCTCTCTCCTACCCCCTTAGTCCTCTATCCTCCTCCTATCTCATCCCTCTCTACTCCCCCCTTAGTCCTCTATCCTCCTCCTATCTCATCCCTCTCTCCTCCCCCTTAGTCCTCTATCCTCCTCCTATCTCATCCCTCTCTCCTCCCCCTTAGTCCTCTACCCTCTTCCTATCTCATCCCTCTCTCCTCCACCCCTTAGTCCTCTATCCTCCTCCTATCTCATTCCTCTCTCCTCCCCCTTAGTCCTCTATCCTTCTATCTCATCCCTCTCTCCTCCCCCCTTAGTCCTCTATCCTCCTCCTATCTCATCCCTCTCTCCTCCCCCCTCCAGATCATAGCGTACCAGCCCTATGGGAAGTCCGTGGACTGGTGGGCCTTTGGAGTTCTGCTCTACGAGATGCTGGCTGGACAGGTAGGTGTGTGTGTGTGTGTGTGTGTGTGTGTGTGTGTGTGTGTGTGTGTGTGTGTGTGTGTGTGTGTGTGTGTGATATTTGTCTCGGTACATCGTCTTACAGTACGTAGTGCAGAATGTCAGCGGTGTCCTCTCGGTGGCGCTCTGTGTGTCCCTCCCCAGCCTCCGTTCGATGGTGAGGACGAGGATGAGTTGTTTCAGTCCATCATGGAGCATCACGTCTCCTACCCCAAGTCCATGTCCAAGGAGGCTGTCGCCATCTGCAAAGGGGTGAGTATACACACTTACACTCTCTATCTCTCGCTCTCTCTCTCACACACACACACACACACACACTCTGACCTCTGACCCCTGTCTCTAGTTGATGACCAAGCACCCAGGGAAGCGTCTGGGCTGTGGTCCGGAGGGGGAGAGGGATATAAAGGAACACGCTTTCTTCCGTTACATGGACTGGGAGAAACTGGAGAACAAGGAAGTCCAGCCGCCCTTCAAACCCAAAGCTGTGAGTCTGACCTATATAACCTATATATATATATACAGTGGGGCAAACTGGAGAACAAGGAAGTCCAGCCGCCCTTCAAACCCAAAGCTGTGAGTCTGACCTATATAACCTATATATATATATACAGTGGGGCAAACTGGAGAACAAGGAAGTCCAGCCGCCCTTCAAACCCAAAGCTGTGAGTCTGACCTATATAACCTATATATATATATATATATATATATATATATATATATATAGTGGGGCTATATATTTACAGTGGGGCAAAAAAGTATTTAATCAGCCACCAATTGTGCAAGTTCTCCCACTTAAAAAGATGAGAGAAGCCTGTAATTTTCATCATAGGTACACTTCAACTATGACAGACAAAATGAGAGAGAAAAAATCCAGAAAATCACATTGTAGGATTTTTAATGAATTTATTTGCAAATTATGGTGGAAAATAAGTATTTGGTCACCTACAAACAAGCAAGATTTCTGGCTCTCACAGACCTGTAACTTCTTTAAGAGGCTCCTCTGTCCTCCACTCGTTACCTGTATTAATGGCACCTGTTTGAACTTGTTATCAGTATAAAAGACACCTCAAACAGTCACACTCCAAACTCCACTATGGCCAAGACCAAAGAGCTGTCAAAGGACACCAGAAACAAAATTGTAGACCTGCACCAGACTGGGAAGACTGAATCTGCAATAGGTAAGCAGCTTGGTTTGAAGAAATCAACTGTGTGAGCAATTGTGGGGTCAAAATTATCACAAGAACTTTGAGCAAAAATCCCAGAACCACTCAGGGGGACCTAGTGAATGACCTGCAGAGAGCTGGGACCAAAGTAACAAAGCCTACCATCAGTTACACACTACGCCGCCAGGGACTCAAATCCTGCAGTGCCAGACGTGTCCCCCTGCTTAAGCCAGTACATGTCCAGGCCCGTCTGAAGTTTGCTAGAGAGCATTTGGATGATCCAGAAGAAGATTGGGAGAATGTCATATGGTCAGATGAAACCAAAATATAACTTTTTGGTAAAAACTCAACTCGTCGTGTTTGGAGGACAAAGAATGCTGAGTTGCATCCAAAGAACACCATACGTACTGTGAAGCATGGGGGTGGAAACATCATGCTTTGGGGCTGTTTTTCTGCAAAGGGACCAGGACGACTGATCCGTGTAAAGGAAAGAATGAATGGGGCCATGTATCGTGAGATTTTGAGTGAAAATCTCCTTCCATCAGCAAAGGCATTGAAGATGAAACATGGCTGGGTCTTTCAGCATGACAATGATCCCAAACACACCGCTCGGGCAACGAAGGAGTGGCTTCGTAAGAAGCATTTCAAGGTCCTGGAGTGGGGACTGAGTCATGAGGACTGGATGACTGTATGACTCCATCTACTTCATTATATTATGTTGTGGATGAGGACTGGATGACTCCATCTACTTCATTATCTTATGTTGTGGATGAGGACGGGATGACTCCATCTACTTCATTATATTATGTTGTGGATGAGGACTGGATGACTCCATCTACTTCATTATATTATGTTGTGGATGAGGACTGGATGACTCTCCATCTACTTCATTATATTTATATTATGTTGTGGATGAGGACTGGATGACTCCATCTACTTCATTATATTATGTTGTGGATGAGGACTGGATGACTCCATCTACTTCATTATATTATGTTGTGGATGAGGACTGGATGACTCTCCGTCTACTTCATTATATTATGTTGTGGATGAGGACTGGATGACTCTCCGTCTACTTCATTATATTATGTTGTGGATGAGGACTGGATGACTCTCCGTCTACTTCATTATATTATGTTGTGGATGAGGACTGGATGACTCCATCTACTTCATTATATTTATATTATGTTGTGGATGAGGACTTTATTATATTTATGTTATGTTGTGGATGAGGACTGGATGACTCTCCATCTACTTCATTATATTATGTTGTGGATGAGGACTGGATGACTCCATCTACTTCATTATATTATGTTGTGGATGAGGACTGGATGACTCCATCTACTTCATTATATTATGTTGTGGATGAGGACTGGATGACTCCATCTACTTCATTATATTATGTTGTGGATGAGGACTTCATTATATTTATGTTATGTTGTGGATGAGGACTGGATGACTCTCCATCTACTTCATTATATTATGTTGTGGATGAGGACTGGATGACTCCATCTACTTCATTATATTTATGTTATGTTGTGGATGAGGACTGGATGACTCTCCATCTACTTCATTATATTATGTTGTGGATGAGGACTGGATGACTCTCCATCTACTTCATTATATTATGTTGTGGATGAGGACTGGATGACTCCATCTACTTCATTATATTATGTTGTGGATGAGGACTGGATGACTCTCCATCTACTTCATTATATGTATCTTCTGTTTCTTCTCTGTGTGTTTTAATTCATCTCATCCATCCCTCTTCTCTCCCCCCCCCCCCCCCCCCCTCCCCTACAGTGCGGTCGCGAGGCAGAGAACTTTGATCGTTTCTTTACACGCCACCCCCCCATCCTGACCCCCCCCGACCAGGAGGTCATCATGAACCTGGACCAGGAAGAGTTCCAGGGATTCTCATTCGTTAACCCAGAGTACCCCGACATGGACTGACCCGTCACAGCTCTGCATTAGCTCTGTGATCCTGCCCCTCTTCCAGATCTCATATCATTCCATCACCAGGATATAGTTTAGGACCAAAAAGGGTGTATCCCAGTTGTCTCTCCTCCCTCTTGAGCGTTGTTCACTACTCCTGAGTGGCGCGGCCGTCTGGTGGCATCTCAGTGCACGAAGCGTCACTACAGTGCCTGGTTCGAATCCCAGGCTGTGTCACATCCGGCCGTGATTGGGAGTCCTAAGAGGGCGGCGCACGATTGGCCCAGCGTCGTCCGGGTTTTGGCCTGGGGGGGGGGGGGGTTAGGTCGTCATTGTAAATAATAATTTGTTCTTAACTGACTTGCCTAGTTAAATAAAGATTAAATACATTTTTTATATATATATAAACACAAATATAAAAACATTATTGGCGTTAACCTGGAGTGGAGTCTCCATTTACCACTCATTTCCTTTCAAGTGAGGAAGTGTATACTTTGGGAGGAAGGGGAGAGAATTGGGACATAGCCGAGTCCCTACCCATATCTACTGTTCTAACCTAAACACAGATCTAGGATCAGATTCCCCATGCCGCTAGTCTTAACTACCCATATCTACTGTTCTAACCTAAACACAGATCTAGGATCAGATTCCCCATGCCGCTAGTCTTAACTACCCATATCTACTGTTCTAACCTAAACACAGATCTAGGATCAGATTCCCCATGCCCCTAGTCTTAACTACCCATATCTACTGTTCTAACCTAAACACAGATCTAGGATCAGATTCCCCATGCCGCTAGTCTTAACTACCCATATCTACTGTTCTAACCTGAACACAGATCTAGGATCAGATTCCCCATGCCCCTAGTCTTAACTACCCATATCTACTGTTCTAACCTAAACACAGATCTAGGATCAGATTCCCCATGCCCCTAGTCTTAACCTGAACCATTACGGAGATCTGACCTCTGATCAGCGGTTAAAGACAACTTCTACTCAAAACAGAACAGAAGGAGAAAAAAAATGCTGAATCGATCGATTTTTCAACTAATCGATAATCAAATCAATGAGTTACATTCCCACCATCAACCCATCAAATGACCTCCCAACTGTTACTGGGATCAATATTTGACCGACTGATCGAACTGATCGACTTTCTTACTGTTTAATGATCAATCAGGGTATTGTTGTTTTGTTTGTATTGATTTAGGGATCCCCCGTTAGGGATTTAGAACTGTTGTGAAATGTTAGCATCGTGCTATTACAACGAGGGAGGCCTCCTTGGTACTGTCACCACCACCACCTCACACACCATGTTACGTTACTGTAAAACTGTGCCAAAGCAGGGTCAGAGTTCAGGGTCCAGTGTCCTCCGTTACGGGGGAGACACACGGCAGCCATTTTGTGCCACAGAGCCCCAAACAACCCCACACCTCGGGAATAGCATTCACTGCAACTGGAAACGCACGGACACACCAGGGCTCATCTCCAATAGTCTTGTCAACCCGGTCCAACCACACATCCTCTAGATATCGCTCTGAGACCAGGGCCCGTTCCCCATAGTGACCTGCTATTGACCAGGGAGGGCCCATTCCCCATAGTGACCTGCTATTGACCAGGGCCCATTCCCTCTATAGTGACCTGCTATAGGGCCCATTCCCTCTATAGTGACCTGCTATAGGGCCCATTCCCTCTATAGTGACCTGCTATTGACCAGGGAGGGCCCATTCCCTCTATAGTGACCTGCTATTGACCAGGGAGGGCCCATTCCCTCTATAGTGACCTGCTATAGGGCCCATTCCCTCTATAGTAACCTGCTATTGACCAGGGAGGGCCCGTTCCCCATAGTGACCTGCTATTGACCAGGGCCCGTTCCCCATAGTGACCTGCTATTGACCAGGGCCCATTCCCTCTACAGTGACCTGCTATTGACCAGGGAGGGCCCATTCCCCATAGTGACCTGCTATTGACCAGGGCCCATTCCCTCTATAGTGACCTGCTATTAACCAAGGAGGGCCCATTCCCTCTATAGTGACCTGCTATTGACCAGGGAGGGCCCATTCCCTCTTTTAGTGACCTGCTATTGACCAAGGAGGGCCCATTCCCTCTATAGTGACCTGCTATAGGGCCCATTCCCTCTATAGTGACCTGCTAATAGGGCCCATTCCCTCTATAGTGACCTGCTATAGGGCCCTGGCTCAGTAGAAAGTAGTGCACTTCATAGGGAATAGGGTGTGATTTCAAACGCTGTCTAGGAATTATCTGACCACTGCCAAACAGAGATGTTGTTGTTTATACTTAACCAGGGTGGTTAGTTAGTACTTGGTTAGTTAACCAGGGTGGTTAGTTAGTACTTGGTTAGTTAACCAGGGTGGTTAGTTCATACTTGGTTAGTTAACCAGGGTGGTTAGTTAGTACTTGGTTAGTTAACCAGGGTGGTTAGTTAGTACTTGGTTAGTTAACCAGGGTGGTTAGTTAGTACTTGGTTAGTTAACCAGGGTGGTTAGTTCGTACTGGTTTAGTTAACCAGGGTGGTTAGTTAGTACTTGGTTAGTTAACCAGGGTGGTTAGTTCATACTTGGTTAGTTAACCAGGGTGGTTAGTTAGTACTTGGTTAGTTAACCAGGGTGGTTAGTTAGTACTTGGTTAGTTAACCAGGGTGGTTAGTTAGTACTTGGTTAGTTAACCAGGGTGGTTAGTTCATACTTGGTTAGTTAACCAGGGTGGTTAGTTCGTACTGGTTTAGTTAACCAGGGTGGTTAGTTAGTACTTGGTTAGTTAACCAGGGTGGTTAGTTAGTACTTGGTTAGTTAACCAGGGTGGTTAGTTAGTACTTGGTTAGTTAACCAGGGTGGTTAGTTAGTACTTGGTTAGTTAACCAGGGTGGTTAGTTAGTACTTGGTTAGTTAACCAGGGTGGTTAGTGAGTACTTGGTTAGTTAACCAGGGTGGTTAGTTACTACTTGGTTAGTTAACCAGGGTGGTTAGTTAGTACTTGGTTAGTTAACTGGTTATTAGTCCCGGGGGGTTGGGGAGTGTTCTGTAACTGTTTAAAGAGAGTTCTGATTATATTACCATGCAGTTAAATGTGTCAAACTGTAAAATAATGGAAATGTATTGTTTCTTTCTTGTGTCAAGAGTGACTGAGGATGATGATGATGAGGAGGAGGAGGATGACAATGAGGATAATGATGATGATGATGATGATGATGATGATAGCTGAATCTTGTTTTGTGTGTCCGCTGAGCTAAAGGCCTTATCTGAACTTGGGGAGTTAACTCTACTGAATGATAATGATGATGATGATGATGATGATGATGATGATGATGATGATGATGATGATGATGATGATAGCTGAATCTTGTTTTGTGTGTCCGCTGGGCTAAAGGCCTTATCTGAACTTGGGGAGTTAACTCAAGCGTCTGCTGTCTTACAGGAAACGTACAGAGGTTTGTAACGATGTAGGGAGAGGGGGTGTGTCTTGTACGTGTAAATCTGTCTTCTGATTGGAAAATATAATATAACTCAACTCACCTCAATCGTCTCAACCAGCATACTGCTCTCTGTGTCATTACACACACACACACACACACACACCTTAATTGAAGTGCATTGAGAAGCAGACTCAGTCTACTAGTCCACATAGAAACCCCTTGAGAAGCAGACTCAGTCTACTAGTCCACATAGAAACCCCTTGAGAAGCAGACTCAGTCTACTAGTCCACATAGAAACCCCTTGAGAAGCAGACTCAGTCTACTAGTCCACATAGAAACCCCTTGAGAAGCAGACTCAGTCTACTAGTCCACATAGAAACCCCTTGAGAAGCAGACTCAGTCTACTAGTCCACATAGAAACCCCTTGAGAAGCAGACTGTCTACTAGTCCACATAGAAACCCCTTGAGAAGCAGACTGTCTACTAGTCCACATAGAAACCCCTTGAGAAGCAGACTCAGTCTACTAGTCCACATAGAAACCCCTTGAGAAGCAGACTCAGTCTACTAGTCCACATAGAAACCCCTTGAGAAGCAGACTCAGTCTACTAGTCCACATAGAAACCCATTGAGAAGCAGACTGTCTACTAGTCCACATAGAAACCCCTTGAGAAGCAGACTCAGTCTACTAGTCCACATAGAAACCCCTTGAGAAGCAGACTCAGTCTACTAGTCCACATAGAAACCCCTTGAGAAGCAGACTCAGTCTACTAGTCCACATAGAAACCCCTTGAGAAGCAGACTCAGTCTACTAGTCCACATAGAAACCCCTTGAGAAGCAGACTCAGTCTACTAGTCCACATAGAAACCCCTTGAGAAGCAGACTCAGTCTACTAGTCCACATAGAAACCCCTTGAGAAGCAGACTCAGTCTACTAGTCCACATAGAAACCCCTTGAGAAGCAGACTCAGTCTACTAGTCCACATAGAAACCCCTTGAGAAGCAGACTCAGTCTACTAGTCCACATAGAAACCCCTTGAGAAGCAGACTGTCTACTAGTCCACATAGAAACCCCTTGAGAAGCAGACTCAGTCTACTAGTCCACATAGAAACCCCTTGAGAAGCAGACTCAGTCTACTAGTCCACATAGAAACCCCTTGAGAAGCAGACTCAGTCTACTAGTCCACATAGAAACCCATTGAGAAGCAGACTGTCTACTAGTCCACATAGAAACCCCTTGAGAAGCAGACTCAGTCTACTAGTCCACATAGAAACCCCTTGAGAAGCAGACTCAGTCTACTAGTCCACATAGAAACCCCTTGAGAAGCAGACTCAGTCTACTAGTCCACATAGAAACCCCTTGAGAAGCAGACTCGGTCTAATAGTCCCTGGCTGTCCATAGAGGTGTGATGACATCCTCATCAGCAGCTGGTGTGTAGACCCCAGCAGGTCCCAGGAGACCAGGGGCTAGGGTTTGGACCTATGCCCCGGCCGGTCCGTTGGATATGGGGCTGCTGGGTGGGCAGGGCCCCCTGGGGTTGCTGTGGGCAGGGCCCCCTGGGGCTGAGGGGTGGGCAGGCCCCCTGGGGCTGAGGGGTGGGCAGGGCCCCCTGGGGCTGCTGGGTGGGCCCCCTGGGGCTGAGAGGTGGGCAGGGCCCCCTGGGGCTGCTGGGTGGGCAGGGCCCCCTGGGGCTGAGGGGCCTAGAGGAGAGATGGAGAGCAGAAGGTAGGAAATAAGCGAGTGTTCTTGGAAACTGTCTCTCCTCTCTGTTCCTCTCTTCTTCCTGAGGCTTTCTGTATGTCCTTCTATAGCTCTCTCACTCTGCCAGTCTGTAACAGTCTGTGTCTCTGCCAGTCTGTAACGGTCTGTCTCTCTGCCAGTCTGTAACAGTCTGTCTCTCTGCCAGTCTGTAACGGTCTGTGTCTCTGCCAGTCTGTAACGACCTGTCCCTCTGCCAGTCTGTCTCTCTGCCAGTCTGTAACGGTCTGTCTCTCTGCCAGTCTGTAACGGTCTGTCTCTCTGCCAGTCTGTAGCGGTCTGTCTCTCTGCCAGTCTGTAACGGTCTGTCTCTCTGCCAGTCTGTCTCTCTGCCAGTCTGTAATGGTCTGTCTCTCTGCCAGTCTGTAATGGTCTGTCTCTCTGCCATTCTGTAACGGTCTGTCCCTCTGCCAGTGTGTAACGGTCTGTCCCTCTGCCAGTCTGTAACGGTCTGTCCCTCTGCCAGTCTGTAACGGTCTGTCTCTCTGCCAGTCTGTAATGGTCTGTCTCTCTGCCAGTCTGTAATGGTCTGTCTCTCTGCCAGTCTGTAATGGTCTGTCTCTCTGCCAGTCTGTAACAGTCTGTCTCTCTGCCAGTCTGTAACGGTCTGTCCCTCTGCCAGTCTGTCTTTAAGTCTATGCCATAGTCTATCAGTCTGTTGCTTGTCTGTACCGGGGTCTGTATATTTTCTCTCCTCTCAGGTTGTCTGTTGACTTTTTTATGTTCTGTAGACTTATGAGTCTCCTGGGTGATCCTGTCTGTTCAGTGGATGTCTGGTATCTCTCTGGTCTCCTGGGTGATCCTGTCTGTTCAGTGAGTGTCTGTGTCTCTCTGGTCTCCTGGGTGATCCTGTCTGTTCAGTGGGTGTCTGGTGTCTCTCCGGTCTCCTGGGTGATCCTGTCTGTTCAGTGGGTGTCTGGTGTCTCCTGGGTGATCCTGTCTGTTCAGTGGGTGTCTGTGTCTCTCTGGTCTCCTGGGTGATCATGTCTGTTCAGTGGGTGTCTGGTGTCTCCTGGGTAATCCTGTCTGTTCAGTGGGTGTCTGGTGTCTCCTGGGTGATCCTGTCTGTTCAGTGGGTGTCTGTGTCTCTCTGGTCTCCTGGGTGATCCTGTCTGTTCAGTGGGTGTCTGGTGTCTCCTGGGTGATCCTGTCTGTTCAGTGGGTGTCTGGTGACTCTACGGTCTCCTTGGTGATCCTGTCTGTTCAGTGGGTGTCAGTGTCTTTGGTATGTGGTGGTCTGTGTCTTTTGGTCTGGGGGTGGTCTGTGTCTTTTGGTCTGTGTCTTTGTTCTGGGGTGGTCTGTGTCTTTGTTCTGGGGTGGTCTGTGTCTTTTGTCTGGGGTGGTCTATGTCTGTCTGTTCTGGGATGGTCTGGGTCGGTCTGTGTCTTTGTTCTGGGGTGGTCTGTGTCTTTTGGTCTGGGGTGGTCTGTGCCTTTTGGTCTGGGGTGGTCTGTGTCTTTGTTCTGGGGTGGTCTGTGTCTTTGGTCTGGGGTGGTCTGTGTCTTTGGTCTGGGGTGGTCTGTGTCTTTGGTCTGGGGTGGTCTGTGCCTTTGGTCTGGGGTGGTCTGTGTCTTTGGTCTGGGGTGGTCTGTGTCTTTGGTCTGGGGTGGTCTGTGCCTTTGGTCTGTGGTGGTCTGTGTCTTTGGTCTGGGGTAGTCTGTGCCTTTGTTCTGGGGTGGTCTGTGTCTTTGGTCTGTCAGTTTGGCTCCTCTTGTGTCCAGACTCGCTGCTCTCTCTGTCCTCTGTCTCTGTTCACATTAACATTACTGTTATTGTGCTCTCAGCTGCTCTGGGGCTGCACCCCCCCGTCTTCACGTTGGTGCGGTCCGTCTGTTCTGTCTTAGGTGTGGGGCTGTACCACCTCAGTTCGTAGGGAGGGGTGTGTCGTGTTTGCACACCTCTCTTCCTTTAATTCATCCTCAGAACCTGTGTGCTGATTGGCTTTCCCTATCGCTCTCTCTCTTTCACTATCTCTCTCCTTACCTGTCACTCTTAACTTTCTCTTCCTTCTTCCTCACTCACTCACTCACTCACTCACTCACTCTCTCTCCATCTCCCCTTCCTTTCCTCCCTCTCTCTCTGAGCAGGCTCGATTTCAGTCATGTTTCTAATTAATAAGCTTGTCTGTTCAGAGATCAATAACCAGATTAAAACAACATATCTTCTTCTCTCCTCCCTCCTCTCCCTCCTCCCTCTCCTACCCTCGCTCTCTCCTCCCTCCTCTCCCTCCTCCCTCTCCTACCCTCGCTCTCTCCTTCCTCCCCTCCCTCCCTCCTCTCTCTCCTTCCTCCTCTCTCTCCCTCCCTCCCTCCCTCCTCTCCCTCCTCCCTCTCCTACCCTCGCTCTCTCCTTCCTCCCCTCCCTCCCTTCTCTCCCTCCTCCCCTACCCTCGCTCTCTCCTTCCTCCCCTCCCTCCCTCCCTCCTCTCCCTCCTCTCTCTCCTTTCTCCCTCTAACAGAAGAACCGTCGGGACACGGGGAACTTTGATAAAGAGTTCACTAAGATGGCAGTGGAACTGACTCCTACAGACAAACTGTTCATAATGAACCTCGATCAGAACGAATTCCAGGGATTCTCCTACACCAACCCAGAGTACATCATACAGGTTTAACCCTGTAGATTATATAACATGATACACTCAACCCAGAGTACATCACACAGGTTTAACCCTATAGATTATACAGTACCAGTCAAAAGTTGGGCCACACCTGCTCATTCAAAGGTTTTAATTTGTACTATTTTCTACATTGTAGAATAATAGTGAAGACATCAAAACTATGAAATAACACATATGGAATCATGTAGTAACCAAAAAAGTGTTAAACAAATCAAAATATATTTTATATTTGAAATTTTTCAAAGTAGCCACCCTTTGCCTTGATGACAGCTTTGAACACTCTTGGCATTCTCTCAACCAGCTTCATGAGGTAGTCACCTGGAATGCATTTCAATTAACAGGTGTGTCTTGTTAAAAGTTAAATTAATCCTTAATCCATTTGAACCAATCTGTTGTGTTGTGACTAGATAGGGGTGGTATACAGGACACAGCCCTATTTGGTAAAATACCAAGTCCATATTATGGCAAGAACAGCTCAAATAAGCAAAAGAGAAGCAACAGTCCATCATTACTTTAAGACACGAAGGTCAGTCAATCTGGAAAATGTCAAGAACTTTGAAAGTGCAGTCGCAAAAACCATCAAGGACTATGATGAAACTGAAACTGTCTCTCATGAGGACCACCACAGGAAAGGAAGACCCAGAGTTACCTCTGCTGCAGAGGATCAGTTCATTAGAGTTAACTGTCTCTCATGAGGACCGCCACAGGAAAGGAAGACCCAGAGTTAGCTCTGCTGCAGAGGATACATTTATTAGAGTTAACTGGCTCTCATGAGGACCACCACAGGAAAGGAAGACCCAGAGTTACCTCTGCTGCAGAGGATAAGTTCATTAGAGTTAACTGTCTCTCATGAGGACCACCACAGGAAAGGAAGACCCAGAGTTACCTCTGCTGCAGAGGATACGTTCATTAGAGTTAACTGTCTCTCATGAGGACCACCACAGGAAAGGAAGACCCAGAGTTACCTCTGCTGCAGAGGATCAGTTCATTAGAGTTAACTGTCTCTCATGAGGACCACCACAGGAAAGGAAGACCCAGAGTTATCTCTGCTTCAGAGGATCAGTTCATTAGAGTTAACTGTCTCTCATGAGGACCACCACAGGAAAGGAAGACCCAGAGTTATCTCTGCTTCAGAGGATCAGTTCATTAGAGTTACCAGCCTCAGAAATTGCAGCTTAAATAAATGCTTCAGAGTTCAAATAACAGACACATCTCAACATCAACTGTTCAGAGGAGACTGTGTGAATCAGGCCTTCATGGTCCAATTGCTGCAAAGAAACCACTACTAAAGGACACCAGTAAGGCAGTTGTTTTTTGCGTTATTAGATATTAAACCATGAAAAGGACGGCAGGTAGTCTAGTGGTTAGACCGTTTTTCCAGTAACTGAAAGGTTGCTGGATCGAATCCCCGAGCTGACAAGGTAAAAATGTGTCGCTCTGCCCCTTGAACAAGGCAGTTAAACCCACTGTTCCCCGGTAGACCGTCATTGTAAATAAGAATTTGTTCTTAACTGACTTGCCTCGTTAAATAAAGGTTACATTTAAAATAAAATTACAATAAGAAGAGACCAAGAAACATGAGCAGTTAGACATTGGACATTAGACTGGTGGAGTTCTGTCCTTTAGTCTGATGAGTGCAAATTTGAGATTTTTTGTGTCTTTGTGAGACGCAGAGTAGGTGAACGGAGGAACTCCGCATGTGTGGTTCCCACCGTGAAGCATGGAGGAGGAGGTGTGACGGTGCTTTGCTGGTGACACTAAGTGATTTATTTAGAATTCAAGGCACACTTAACCAGCATGGCTACCACAGCATTCTGCAGCGACACGCCATCCCATCTGGTTTGCGCTTAGTGGGACTATCATTTATTTTTCAACAGGACAATGACCCAACACACCTCCAGGCTGTGTAAGGGCTATTTTACCAAGAAGGAGAGTGATGGAGTGCTGCATCAGATGAACCTGGCCTCCGCAATCACCCGACCTCAACCCAATCGAGATGGTTTGCTATGAGTTGGACCACAGAGTGAAGGAAAAGCAGCCAACAAGAGCTCAGCATATATGGGAACTCCTTCAAGACTGTTGGGAAAAGCATTCCAGGTGAATCTGGTTGACAGTGCTAAGAGTGGGCAAAGCTGTCATCAAGGGGGAGGGTGGCTGCTATAAAGCTGTCATCAAGGGGGAGGGTGGCTGCTATAAAGCTGTCATCAAGGGGGAGGGTGGCTGCTATAAAGCTGTCATCAAGGGGGAGGGTGGCTGCTATAAAGCTGTCATCAAGGGGGAGGGTGGCTGCTATAAAGCTGTCATCAAGGGGGAGGGTGGCTGCTATAAAGCTGTCATCAAGGGGGAGGGTGGCTGCTATAAAGCTGTCATCAAGGGGGAGGGTGGCTGCTATAAAGCTGTCATCAAGGGGGAGGGTGGCTGCTATAAAGCTGTCATCAAGGGGGAGGGTGGCTGCTATAAAGCTGTCATCAAGGGGGAGGGTGGCTGCTATAAAGCTGTCATCAAGGGGGAGGGTGGCTGCTATAAAGCTGTCATCAAGGGGGAGGGTGGCTGCTATAAAGCTGTCATCAAGGGGGAGGGTGGCTGCTATAAAGCTGTCATCAAGGGGGAGGGTGGCTGCTATAAAGCTGTCATCAAGGGGGAGGGTGGCTGCTATAAAGCTGTCATCAAGGGGGAGGGTGGCTGCTATAAAGCTGTCATCAAGGGGGAGGGTGGCTGCTATAAAGCTGTCATCAAGGGGGAGGGTGGCTGCTATAAAGCTGTCATCAAGGGGGAGGGTGGCTGCTATAAAGCTGTCATCAAGGGGGAGGGTGGCTGCTATAAAGCTGTCATCAAGGGGGAGGGTGGCTGCTATAAAGCTGTCATCAAGGGGGAGGGTGGCTGCTATAAAGCTGTCATCAAGGGGGAGGGTGGCTGCTATAAAGCTGTCATCAAGGGGGAGGGTGGCTGCTATAAAGCTGTCATCAAGGGGGAGGGTGGCTGCTATAAAGCTGTCATCAAGGGGGAGGGTGGCTGCTATAAAGCTGTCATCAAGGGGGAGGGTGGCTGCTATAAAGCTGTCATCAAGGGGGAGGGTGGCTGCTATAAAGCTGTCATCAAGGGGGAGGGTGGCTGCTATAAAGAATCTCAAATATAAAATATATATTTATTTAACACTTTTTTTGGTTACTACATGTTTCCATACAATGTAGAAAATAGTAAAAATAAAGAAAAACCCTTCAATGAGTAGGTGTGTCCAAACTTTTGACTGACACTGTATCTTATAGCATTGAACACAATACCATTACCACAACAGCCCCATTCAACAGCAAACTATCTAACGGAAACCCAACCAGCCACACCTTCACCCACTAGCTCCCATCAACATGGACTGTACCAACATCACTGGCACCCCCTCTGTTCCTGCGGTTTGGTTTAACCCAACAGAAACAGAACCAACTCCAGCTGGAACCAACTGGTCTGAAGAGGTTTCAAGAGGAGCCAGGAGACACTGGTTCTCTTCCAGAATGTTCTTCCATTACTCTGTTTGGACTCTGAACTGGCTGGCCTGTTCGCTATGTAGTGGTAACCGTGGGAGATGGCTAAAAGCAGAGACATGTAGCTAGAGAGATCAGCTTCTAGAATGTTCAATATTGTTCTCATTCTAGATCTTCACTTAGAGAACATTGTGTTTAAATATTCCCCATGTAATGTTAATGGAGATCTAACATGGCTGTTATAGAATGTTGTATTGTCATGTAAATACATAATTCTAGATCTTCACTTAGAGAGCATTGTGTTTAAATATTCCCCATGTCATGTTAATGGGGCGCTAACAACTCTAAATACATGGCTCTGGTTTAAAAGCAGTGCACTATATAGGCAGTAGGGTGCCATTCAGGACGTTTGTTTACGTGTTCTCTTCTTCAGCCAGTGATGTGACGTCATGACCATTCCATAACATGTATGAGCAAACGCGTGTGACACCTTGGTCTTAAGAGTTTACATCCCGGTGTTTTAGAACTCATATCTTAGTGTTCTAGAACTCATGCTCCAATGTTCTAGAACTCATATCTTATTGTTCCAGAACTCATGTCTTAGTGTTCTAGAACTCATGCCCCAGTGTTCTAGAACTCATATCTTAGTGTTCTAGAACTCATGTCTTAGTGTTCCAGAACTCATGTCTTAGTGTTCCAGAACTCATATCTTAGTGTTCCAGAACTCATGTTCCAGTTTTCCGGAACTCATATCTTAGTGTTCTAGAACTCAAATCTTAGTGTTCTAGAACTAATGCTCCAGTGTTCTAGAACTCATATCTTAGTTTTCCAGAACTCATATCTTAGTGTTCTAGAACTCATTCTCCAATGTTCTAGAACTCATATGTTATTGTTCCAGAACTCATGTCTTAGTGTTCTAGAAGTCATAACCCAGTGTTCTAGAACTCATGTCTTAGTGTTCCAGAACTCATATCTTAGTGTTCCAGAACTCATGTCTTAGTGTTCCAGAACTCACGTCTTAGTGTTCCAGAACTCACGTCTTAGTGTTCCAGAACTCATATCTTAGTGTTCCAGAACTCATGCTCCAGTGTTTATAGAACTCACGTCTTCGTGTTCTAGATTAGAACTCATGGTGTCCCAGTCTTTAGAACACGTCTGGTCTTCCAAACTCGATGCAAAAAAAACTGTCTGTCAGAGAGAAGTGAGATCTGATCTGTAGACTGCTGCAGTGCCGAACTCTCTCTGTCCCTCTTCCCCTCTCTCTCTCTCTCTCTGTCCCTCTTCCCCTCTCTCTCTCTCTGTCCCTCTTCCCCTCTCTCTCTCTCTCTCTCTCTCTGTCTCTCTCTCTCTCTCTCTCTCTGTCCCTTCCCCTCTTTCTGTCCCTCTCTCTCTCTCTCTCTCTCTGTCCCTCTGTCTCTCTCTCTCTCTCTCTCTCTCTCTGTCCCTCTTCCCCTCTCTCTGTCCCTCTTCCCCTCTCTCTGTCCCTCTTTCTCTTCCTCTCTCTCTCTCTCTCTCTCTCTCTCTGTCCCTCTGTCTCTCTCTCTCTTAACCTGTGTGTGTGTGTGTGTGTGTGTGTGTGTGTGTGTGTGTTAGTCACTGTTCGCTAGTCCGGTGTGTGTGTGTTTTTTCTAATCCGTGAAACCAGCTTCACTACGCCTTTAGAGCTAGCTGACCCCCCCCCCCATAATATTATTCATTGGTATTCAGTTACCAATGAACTACTTGACGGTTGTTAACCATGGTAACACTTTACCTAACTACTGAGGGTCAGGGTGGGTTTGACGTCACTGCACAACTAACTAGTACCTATATCTATATTATACTGTGTATATCTACTGATGTATGTGGCCTGTTGGTGTACTGTACCTGTATATATCAGTGGCCCCCCCTGTCCCCATAGACCTCTGGTCTAAAGTAGTGTACTATAGAGGGTGTAGTGTACCTGTATATATCAGTGGTCCCCCCCCCCCCCCCCCCCCCCATATACCTCTGGTCTAGAATAGTGCACTACAGGGGGCCATTTAGTGGGGCGGCAGGTAGCCATGTGGGTAGAGCGTTGGACTAGTAATCGAAAGGTTGCTGGATCGAATCCCCGAGCTGACAAGGTTAACAGTTAACCCACTGTTTCCCGGTAGGCAATCATTGCAAATAAGAATTTGTTCTTAAACTGACCTAGTTAGATAAAGGTTAAAGGTTAAAATAAATACATTTCAGACTCACTTTATATGGTTTCTACTGGTTTATACCAGTCTTCCATTCAGATAACTGTGTTCTATTGGTGCTCTAGTTTTTTTTTTTTTACCCCGCCCCATTTTCCTAATTTAGGGTGTGGTTACAATGTGGGCGACTCTTCACCCCGTCTCTCTGTAACCAGTAGCGCGCCCGGCACTAGTCTCTGTCACCCGCAAGTAGTAGTAGTATTGAGCTGCCTGCTTCATCAAATCCCCTGCTGCCTGCTCCCTCAAATTTCCCAGGGTGCATCTGGCTAAAGAAGTGGAAGAAAAACCCAACAGGAGAAATGGAACCAAAACAGAAATAACTAAACTATGCAATATGGAAATACAAACAGCAACAGGAGATGAACGGGCGGGGAGGGCGTGAAGGAGACGGAGGTCATTCTAAGGTCACGTGTTGCATGCCCTGTGACTGTCATGTCATGTGACTTGAGACATTCTCTTGTTATTATAAAACACCTGGTGTTTGACAACACACTGTCTGGTTATTATACAACACACTGTCTGGTTATTATACAACACCTGGTGTTAGACAACACACTGTCTGGTTATTATACAACACCTGGTGTTAGACAACACACTGTCTGGTTATTATACAACACCTGGTGTTAGACAACACACTGTCTGGTTATTATACAACACCTGGTGTTAGACAACACACTGTCTGGTTATTATACAACACCTGGTGTTAGACAACACACTGTCTGGTTATTATACAACACCTGGTGTTAGACAACACGCTGTCTGGTTATTATACAACACACTGTCTGGTTATTATACAACACCTGGTGTTAGACAACACACTGTCTGGTTATTATACAACACCTGGTGTTTGACAACACACTGTCTGGTTATTATACAACACCTGGTGTTAGACAACACACTGTCTGGTTATTATACAACACACTGTCTGGTTATTATACAACACACTGTCTGGTTATTATACAACCCCTGGTGTTAGACAACACACTGTCTGGTTATTATACAACACACTGTCTGGTTATTATACAACACCTGGTGTTAGACAACACACTGTCTGGTTATTATACAACACACTGTCTGGTTATTATACAACACACTGTCTGGTTATTATACAACACACTGTCTGGTTATTATACAACACCTGGTGTTTGACAACACACTGTCTGGTTATTATACAACACCTGGTGTTAGACAACACACTGTCTGGTTATTATACAACACACTGTCTGGTTATTATAAAACACCTGGTGTTTGACAACACACTGTCTGGTTATTATACAACACACTGTCTGGTTATTATACAACACACTGTCTGGTTATTATACAACACCTGGTGTTAGACAACACACTGTCTGGTTATTATACAACACCTGGTGTTAGACAACACACTGTCTGGTTATTATACAACACACTGTCTGGTTATTAGACAACACACTGTCTGGTTATTATACAACACACTGTCTGGTTATTATACAACACACTGTCTGGTTATTATACAACACCTGGTGTTAGACAACACACTGTCTGGTTATTATACAACACACTGTCTGGTTATTATACAACACACTGTCTGGTTATTATACAACACCTGGTGTTAGACAACACACTGTCTGGTTATTATACAACACCTGGTGTTAGACAACACACTGTCTGGTTATTATACAACACCTGGTGTTTGACAACACACTGTCTGGTTATTATACAACACACTGTCTGGTTATTATACAACACCTGGTGTTAGACAACACACTGTCTGGTTATTATACAACACCTGGCTGGTGTTAGACAACACACTGTCTGGTTATTATACAACACGCTGTCTGGTTATTATACAACACACTGTCTGGTTATTATACAACACCTGGTGTTAGACAACACACTGTCTGGTTATTATACAACACCTGGTGTTAGACAACACACTGTCTGGTTATTATACAACACCTGGTGTTTGACAACACACTGTCTGGTTATTATACAACACCTGGTGTTAGACAACACACTGTCTGGTTATTATACAACACCTGGTGTTAGACAACACACTGTCTGGTTATTATACAACACCTGGTGTTAGACAACACGCTGTATGGTTATTATACAACACACTGTCTGGTTATTATACAACACCTGGTGTTAGACAACACACTGTCTGGTTATTATACAACACCTGGTGTTAGACAACACACTGTCTGGTTATAATACAACACCTGGTGTTAGACAACACACTGTCTGGTTATTATACAACACACTGTCTGGTTATTATACAACACCTGGTGTTAGACAACACGCTGTCTGGTTATTATACAACACCTGGTGTTAGAAAACACACTGTCTGGTTATTATACAACACCTGGTGTTAGACAACACACTGTCTGGTTATTATACAACACCTGGTGTTAGACAACACGCTGTCTGGTTATTATACAACACACTGTCTGGTTATTATACAACACCTGGTGTTAGACAACACACTGTCTGGTTATTATAAAACACCTGGTGTTAGACAACACACTGTCTGGTTATTATACAACACACTGTCTGGTTATTATACAACACACTGTCTGGTTATTATACAACACCTGGTGTTAGACAACACACTGTCTGGTTATTATACAACACCTGGTGTTAGACAACACGCTGTCTGGTTATTATACAACACCTGGTGTTAGAAAACACACTGTCTGGTTATTATACAACACCTGGTGTTAGACAACACACTGTCTGGTTATTATACAACACCTGGTGTTAGACAACACGCTGTCTGGTTATTATACAACACACTGTCTGGTTATTATACAACACCTGGTGTTAGACAACACACTGTCTGGTTATTATACAACACCTGGTGTTAGACAACACACTGTCTGGTTATAATACAACACCTGGTGTTAGACAACACACTGTCTGGTTATTATACAACACACTGTCTGGTTATTATACAACACACTGTCTGGTTATTATACAACCCCTGGTGTTAGACAACACACTGTCTGGTTATTATACAACACCTGGTGTTTGACAACACACTGTCTGGTTATTATACAACACCTGGTGTTAGACAACACACTGTCTGGTTATTATACAACACACTGTCTGGTTATTATACAACACACTGTCTGGTTATTATACAACCCCTGGTGTTAGACAACACACTGTCTGGTTATTATACAACACACTGTCTGGTTATTATACAACACCTGGTGTTAGACAACACACTGTCTGGTTATTATACAACACACTGTCTGGTTATTATACAACACACTGTCTGGTTATTATACAACACACTGTCTGGTTATTATACAACACCTGGTGTTTGACAACACACTGTCTGGTTATTATACAACACCTGGTGTTAGACAACACACTGTCTGGTTATTATACAACACACTGTCTGGTTATTATAAAACACCTGGTGTTTGACAACACACTGTCTGGTTATTATACAACACACTGTCTGGTTATTATACAACACACTGTCTGGTTATTATACAACACCTGGTGTTAGACAACACACTGTCTGGTTATTATACAACACCTGGTGTTAGACAACACACTGTCTGGTTATTATACAACACACTGTCTGGTTATTAGACAACACACTGTCTGGTTATTATACAACACACTGTCTGGTTATTATACAACACACTGTCTGGTTATTATACAACACCTGGTGTTAGACAACACACTGTCTGGTTATTATACAACACACTGTCTGGTTATTATACAACACACTGTCTGGTTATTATACAACACCTGGTGTTAGACAACACACTGTCTGGTTATTATACAACACCTGGTGTTAGACAACACACTGTCTGGTTATTATACAACACCTGGTGTTTGACAGCACACTGTCTGGTTATTATACAACACACTGTCTGGTTATTATACAACACCTGGTGTTAGACAACACACTGTCTGGTTATTATACAACACCTGGCTGGTGTTAGACAACACACTGTCTGGTTATTATACAACACGCTGTCTGGTTATTATACAACACACTGTCTGGTTATTATACAACACCTGGTGTTAGACAACACACTGTCTGGTTATTATACAACACCTGGTGTTAGACAACACACTGTCTGGTTATTATACAACACCTGGTGTTTGACAACACACTGTCTGGTTATTATACAACACCTGGTGTTAGACAACACACTGTCTGGTTATTATACAACACCTGGTGTTAGACAACACACTGTCTGGTTATTATACAACACCTGGTGTTAGACAACACGCTGTATGGTTATTATACAACACACTGTCTGGTTATTATACAACACCTGGTGTTAGACAACACACTGTCTGGTTATTATACAACACCTGGTGTTAGACAACACACTGTCTGGTTATAATACAACACCTGGTGTTAGACAACACACTGTCTGGTTATTATACAACACACTGTCTGGTTATTATACAACACCTGGTGTTAGACAACACGCTGTCTGGTTATTATACAACACCTGGTGTTAGAAAACACACTGTCTGGTTATTATACAACACCTGGTGTTAGACAACACACTGTCTGGTTATTATACAACACCTGGTGTTAGACAACACGCTGTCTGGTTATTATACAACACACTGTCTGGTTATTATACAACACCTGGTGTTAGACAACACACTGTCTGGTTATTATAAAACACCTGGTGTTAGACAACACACTGTCTGGTTATTATACAACACACTGTCTGGTTATTATACAACACACTGTCTGGTTATTATACAACACCTGGTGTTAGACAACACACTGTCTGGTTATTATACAACACCTGGTGTTAGACAACACGCTGTCTGGTTATTATACAACACCTGGTGTTAGAAAACACACTGTCTGGTTATTATACAACACCTGGTGTTAGACAACACACTGTCTGGTTATTATACAACACCTGGTGTTAGACAACACGCTGTCTGGTTATTATACAACACACTGTCTGGTTATTATACAACACCTGGTGTTAGACAACACACTGTCTGGTTATTATACAACACCTGGTGTTAGACAACACACTGTCTGGTTATAATACAACACCTGGTGTTAGACAACACACTGTCTGGTTATTATACAACACACTGTCTGGTTATTATACAACACACTGTCTGGTTATTATACAACCCCTGGTGTTAGACAACACACTGTCTGGTTATTATACAACACACTGTCTGGTTATTATACAACACCTGGTGTTAGACAACACACTGTCTGGTTATTATACAACACACTGTCTGGTTATTATACAACACCTGGTGTTTGACAACACACTGTCTGGTTATTATACAACACCTGGTATTAGACAACACACTGTCTGGTTATTATACAACACCTGGTGTTAGACAACACACTGTCTGGTTATTATACAACACCTGGTGTTAGACAACACACTGTCTGGTTATTATACAACACCTGGTGTTAGACAACACACTGTCTGGTTATTATACAACACCTGGTGTTAGACAACACACTGTCTGGTTATTATACAACACCTGGTGTTAGACAACACACTGTCTGGTTATTATACAACACCTGGTGTTTGACAACACACTGTCTGGTTATTATACAACACACTGTCTGGTTATTATACAACACCTGGTGTTTGACAACACACTGTCTGGTTATTATACAACACCTGGTATTAGACAACACACTGTCTGGTTATTATACAACACCTGGTGTTAGACAACACACTGTCTGGTTATTATACAACACCTGGTGTTAGACAACACACTGTCTGGTTATTATACAACACACTGTCTGGTTATTATACAACACACTGTCTGGTTATAATACAACACCTGGTGTTAGACAACACACTGTCTGGTTATTATACAACACCTGGTGTTAGACAACACACTGTCTGGTTATTATACAGCACCTGGTGTTAGACAACACACTGTCTGGTTATTATACAACACCTGGTGTTAGACAACACACTGTCTGGTTATTATACAACACACTGTCTGGTTATTATACAACACACTGTCTGGTTATTATACAACACACTGTCTGGTTATAATACAACACCTGGTGTTAGACAACACACTGTCTGGTTATTATACAACACCTGGTGTTAGACAACACACTGTCTGGTTATTATACAGCACCTGGTGTTAGACAACACACTGTCTGGTTATTATACAACACCTGGTGTTAGACAACACACTGTCTGGTTATTATACAGCACCTGGTGTTATACAACAAACTGTCTGGTTATTATACAACACCTGGTGTTAGACAACACACTGTCTGGTTATTATACAACACCTGGTATTAGACAACACACTGTCTGGTTATTATACAACACCTGGTGTTTGACAACACACTGTCTGGTTATTATACAACACACTGTCTGGTTATTATACAACACACTGTCTGGTTATTATACAACACACTGTCTGGTTATTATACAACACACTGTCTGGTTATTATACAACACCTGGTGTTAGACAACACACTGTCTGGTTATTATACAACACCTGGTGTTAGACAACACACTGTCTGGTTATTATACAACACCTGGTGTTAGACAACACACTGTCTAGTTATTATACAACACACTGTCTGGTTATTATACAACACACTGTCTGGTTATTATACAACACCTGGTGTTAGACAACACACTGTCTGGTTATTATACAACACACTGTCTGGTTATTATACAACACCTGGTGTTAGACAACACACTGTCTGGTTATTATACAACACCTGGTGTTAGACAACACACTGTCTGGTTATAATACAACACCTGGTGTTAGACAACACACTGTCTGGTTATTATACAACACACTGTCTGGTTATTATACAACACACTGTCTGGTTATTATACAACACACTGTCTGGTTGTTATACAACACCTGGTGTTAGACAACACACTGTCTGGTTATTATACAACACACTGTCTGGTTATTATACAACACCTGGTGTTAGACAACACACTGTCTGGTTATTATACAACACCTGGTGTTAGACAACACACTGTCTGGTTATTATACAACACACTGTCTGGTTATAATACAACACCTGGTGTTAGACAACACACTGTCTGGTTATTATACAACACCTGGTGTTAGACAACACACTATCTGGTTATTATACAACACCTGGTGTTAGACAACACACTGTCTGGTTATTATACAACACCTGGTGTTAGACAACACACTGTCTGGTTATTATACAACACACTGTCTGGTTATTATACAACACACTGTCTGGTGAGACATGTTCTCAGGTTATTGCAGCTCTAAACCACGAAGCGAGGAGTTGGCAGCTTTAGTTCACCTCGGGATAATCTAGATTCTAGAACAACACCTAGATAGATTCTAGAACAACATTTCATAATGCTAAAGAAATTAGTCCTGGAGCCTTTAATGAGTTTGCTCAGTGTATCCTGTTATACTGTCACATCCTGTTTCACATCCGGGTTACAAGAAGAACAGAAGGCAGAGTTGCAAAGAACAATAACTTAGTTATGAAAACGTAATACAGCCAAGACATTGGCTATAACAAAAACAGAAATTAGTCCTGGAGCCTTTAATGAGTTTGGAGATTTGTTTTACACATTTAAATAATCTAATGTTAGACTTAAACAATCAAGATCTTCAAACACTTGTTGGACAAATAAACATATTTTTATGAAAATAAGTTTTAAAATAAATAATAATAATAGGCTGTTCTTGTTCCTTTTACGTCACAGGTGTCAAACTCGTTCCACGGAGGGCCGCTGTGTCTGCAGGTGTTCACTCCTCACTTGTCCTTGATTTATTCATTAGGGTCACTAATTCGTAAAAGAACTCCACTCACCTGGTTGTGGTAATTGAACGAGTTGGTCACCTGCTCTACATTGTGTGATAGCTGATACTCTTATCAAAACATAAAAACAAGGCCAGATTGTCCCGTCTTTCTAGAATCCCTGAGCTCTGAAACAGCAACGTTTTCTCTCAGACCTCACGACAAGATGTGTTAAAAATACTGAACAGAAATATAAAATACAAATCAGTCAATTTAAATAAATGTATTATTTGTTCCTAATTGATGGATGTCACATGACTGGGAACACCGATATGCATCTGTTGGTCACATATACACTACATGACTGGGAACACCGATATGCATCTGTTGGTCACAGATACAGCATGCCAATTGCCTTCAAAACTTGAGACATCTGTGGCATTGTGTTGTGTAACAAAACTGCACCTTTTAGTGTGGCCTTTTATTGTCCCCCCCAGCACAAGGTGCACCTGTGTAATAATCATGCTGTTTAATCAGGCTCTATACGGGGAGGGGAGGAGACGGGAGAGGGGAGATGGGAGAAGAGGACAGCGACCACGCAACAGAGACCACGCAACAGAGACCACACAACAGAGACCACACAACAGAGACCACACAACAGAGACCACACAATGGAGGCAGAGCAGCAGCTTCACTCTCCCAGACAGAACTGGACTGTGGCAGTTTTGTGTTCTCACTTCTCAAACCTTAATTTATCTAGGATATCCAGCCTTACAGATAACAACATCTATTTTTGTTCAAAAGGGACCTGGATAAAAAGGTTAATTTATTTAACATGTCGTCTTTCTATCTAAAGCGCTGAGTCCGTTTGTGGTGAGTTTGATGTGTGTGTGTGTGTGTGTGTGTGTGTGTGTGTGTGTGTGTGTGTGTGTGTGTGTGAGTGTGAGTGAGTGAGTGAGAGACAGGCTGTGAATGGGTCTGACAAGACAGAAACGGTAACGGTGTTGTCAGAGCTGACAGAAGAGGAGAGATGTTGGCAGTCCCGGGATGCTGTTCCACTGTAAAGACACACAGAGTGTTAAACTGGAGAGTGGACCCTCGCCGGGATGCTGTTCCACTGTAAAGACACACAGAGTGTTAAACTGGAGGGTGGACCCTCACCGGGATGCTGTTCCACTGTAAAGACACACAGAGTGTTCAACTGGAGAGTGGACCCTCACCGGGATGAGTTTTTAGCTCTTTCATGACACATCAATCCCTAAAAATATATATATATATATATATATTTAAACCAATAATGATTCATGCAAGGAAGTGGACCTCTCCAAATCAATAATGATTAATATACAGGAAGTGGACCTCTCCAAATCAATAATGATTAATATACAGGAAGTGGACCTCTCCAAATCAATAATGATTAATATACAGGAAGTGGACCTCTCCAAATCAATAATGATTAATATACAGGAAGTGGACCTCTCCAAACCAATCATGATTAATATACAGGAAGTGGACCTCTCCAAACCAATCATGATGAATATACAGGAAGTGGACCTCTCCAAACCAATCATGATTAATATACAGGAAGTGGACCTCTCCAAACCAATCATGATGAATATACAGGAAGTGGACCTCTCCAAACCAATCATGATGAATATACAGGAAGTGGACCTCTCCAAGGCACCTCCCACTCTGGACTTAGAGCTTCACATTCTGTCTCTGAGTGAGGATGACGGAGTCACTCATTTCCATCCGTCCCTCTAAAGAAGAGGATGCCTGGGACTTTTAACTAATAAACCGTAAGAAAGAGGAGATGAAGAAGGATTAAAAATTGTTGTGAAACTAGAAACTCCCACTGACGCTGTTATGAAGCCTGGACTATAAACGAAGTACAGAAAGCCTTTAATGAAGGCGCGCAGCGGACCGTAACTTCCTTCGCCGTGATGAAGTTGTGTAACCGGGGAGCGCTGATGCTGGTCACCACGGCGTTATCCTTCATAGCGTTCAGCCTGATGACCATCGCAGTGGGAACGGACTACTGGCTGTACTCCCGGGGCGTCTGCCGGTCCAAGACGTCGCTCCATGACAACGAGACCATCCGCAAGAACGAGGTGGTGATGACTCACTCCGGGCTCTGGCGCACCTGTTGTCTCGAAGGTGACCGTTAATAACCGGTTGTTTGTTTTGATTGATTTGATTGGATCTTTTTGGTTACGGGTTTAAAGTACAACTATAGCAGTTTGGGTCAGTTTTAAGTGTCGATTTGATTGGATCTTTTGGTTAAGAGTTTTAAACGTTCGTGTGGTGTGTGTGTGTGTGTGTGTGCGCGCGCTCTAACATTTGTAATCTATATATAACTATACGGCGCCTTCGGAAGATATTCAGACCGCTGAACTTTTTTCCATGTTACGTTACAGCCTCATTCAAAAAAAATATTTTAAAAATGTATTCAGCAATCTACACAAAATAACCCATAATGACAAAGCGAAAACAGTTTAAACATATATTTTTTTGAAAATTAAAAATAAATAATAAACAGATGAAGTCAAAAGTTTGTACACATCTACTCATTCCAGGGTTTTTCTTTATTTTTACTATTTTCTACATTGTAGAATAATAGTGAAGACACTAAAACTATGAAATAACACATACGGAATCATGTAGTAACCAAAAAAGTGTTAAACAAATCTAAATATATTTTCTATTTGAGATTCTTCAAAGTAGCCACCTCTTTGTCTTGATGACAGCTTTGCACACTCTTGGCATTCTCTCAACCAGCTTCACCTGGAATGATTTTTCAACAGTCTTGAAGTAGTTCCCACATATGGTGAGTACTTGTTTGCTGCTTTTCCTTCCCTCTGCGGTCCAACTCATCCCAAACCGTCTCAATTGGGTTGAGGTCGGGGGAATGTGGCGGCCAGGTCATCTGATGCAACACTCTATCACTCTGCTTGGCCAAAAAGCCCACAGCCTGGTGTGTTTTGGGGTCATTGTCCTGTTGAAAAACAAATGATAGTCCCACTAAACAGATGGAATGGTGTATCGCTGCAGAATCTTCTCTCTCTCTCTCTCACTGTCTCTCTCTCTCTCTCTCGCTGTCTCTCTCTCTCTCGCTGTCTGTCTCTCTCTCTCTGTCTCTCTCTCTCTCTCGCTGTCTCTCTCTCTCTCGCTGTCTGTCTCTCTCTCTCTGTCTCTCTCTCTCTCACTGTCTGTCTCTCTCTCTCTCGTTGGAACCAAATCTCACATTTGGACTCGTCAGAGTCCAAATTTCCACCGGTCTAATGTCCATTGCTCATGTTTCTTGGCCCAAGAAAGTCTCTTCTTATTATTGGTGTTCTTTAGTAGTGGTTCCCCTCTTGTCCAGGTGGGTGTGGATTCAGATTGCATCCTCTGTGGATCTGTTGGTTCCCCTCTTGTCCAGGTGGGTGTGGATTCAGATTGCATCCTCTCTGGATCTGTCGGTTCCCCTCTTGTCCAGGTGGGTGTGGAGTCAGATTGCATCCTCTGTGGATCTGTTGAGGCGGTATCAGAATTGAAGTGGGTCTGGGTGTCTAGGATGATGACGTGTGTCATGACCAGCCTTTCAAAGCACTTCATAATTACAGATGTGAGTGGGGGCAGGGCGATAGTCATTTAGGAAGGTTACTTTGGAGCTCTTAGGGACAATGGTCCTCGGCTTGATTAAAGACCAGGAGAGATTGAAAATGGCCTTGAAGACACTTGTCGTGTTTTGAGAAAGCACCCTCTGGTATTCTGTCTATTCTCACACACACACACACACACACACACACACACACACACACACACACACACACACACACACACTGACCTCTCTCTATCTGTTAAACATTAAAGTGGTTTAATGAGTGGACACCCTGTTAAAGGACATCAATGGTGTGTGTGTGTGTGTGTGTGTGTGTGTGTGTGTGTGTGTGTGTGTGTGTGTGTGGCTGTGTATTGAGGACCATTGAACAGTTGACAGCCCCCTGGGGAAGATCTCTCCAGGACTGTTAGTGCTCTGTTCTGACCTGGCAGTTGGTCAGGCTCTGCTCTGCCCTGACCTGGCAGTTGGCCAGGCTCTGTTCTGACCTGGCAGTTGGTCAGGCTCTGCTCTGCCCTGGCAGTTGGTCAGGCTCTGTTCTGACCTGGCAGTTGGTCAGGCTCTGTTCTGACCTGGCAGTTGGTCAGGCTCTGTTCTGACCTGGCAGTTGGTCAGGCTCTGCTCTGCTCTGACCTGGCAGTTGGTCAGGCTCTGCTCTGACCTGGCAGTTGGTCAGGCCCTGCTCTGACCTGGCAGTTGGTCAGGCTCTACTCTGACCTGGCAGTTGGTCAGGCTCTGCTCTGCTCTGACCTGGCAGTTGGTCAGGCTCTGCTCTGACCTGGCAGTTGGTCAGGCTCTGCTCTGACCTGGCAGTTGGTCAGGCTCTGCTCTGCTCTGACCTGGCAGTTGGTCAGGCTCTGCTCTGCTCTGACCTGGCAGTTGGTCAGGCTCTGCTCTGCTCTGACCTGGCAGTTGGTCAGGCTCTGCTCTGACCTGGCAGTTGGTCAGGCTCTGCTCTGCTCTGACCTGGCAGTTGGTCAGGCTCTGCTCTGACCTGGCAGTTGGTCAGGCTCTGCTCTGCTCTGACCTGGCAGTTGGTCAGAGCAGATATATTTTTTTTACAGACCTCTACATGCTTTGTAAGTAGGAAAACCTGCAACATCGGCAGTGTAGCAAATACTTGTTCTCCCCACTGTATGTTATAGTATGTATGTATACCTGTATGTAGTACTATATATATTTTATAGTATGCTGAGATGTATACCTGTATGTAGTAGTATTAGTACTATGTATATGTTATAGTATGTTTAATGTATGTAGTAACACTAGTACTATATATATATATATCATAGTATGTTTAATGTATGTAGTAATATTTGTACTATATATATATATTATAGTATGTTGGATGAATACCTGTATGTAGTAATATTAGTACTATATATATATGTTATAATATGTTTAATGTATGTAGTAATATTAGTACTATATACATGTTCTCTGTGTAGGGACGTTCAGAGGGCTGTGTAGAGAAACCCCCTGAACACCTCTGTTCTCTGTGTAGAGAAACCCCCTGAACACCTCTGTTCTCTGTGTAGAGAAACCCCCTGAACACCTCTGTTCTCTGTGTAGAGAAACCCCCTGAACACCTCTGTTCTCTGTGTAGAGAAACCCCCTGAACACCTCTGTTCTCTGTGTAGAGAAACCCCCTGGACACCTCTGTTCTCTGTGTAGAGAAACCCCCTGGACACCTCTGTTCTCTGTGTAGAGAAACCCCCTGAACACCTCTGTTCTCTGTGTAGAGAAACCCCCTGAACACCTCTGTTCTCTGTGTAGAGAAACCCCCTGAACACCTCTGTTCTCTGTGTAGAGAAACCCCCTGGACACCTCTGTTCTCTGTGTAGAGAAACCCCCTGAACACCTCTGTTCTCTGTGTAGAGAAACCCCCTGAACACCTCTGTTCTCTGTGTAGAGAAACCCCCTGAACACCTCTGTTCTCTGTGTAGAGAAACCCCCTGGACACCTCTGTTCTCTGTGTAGAGAAACCCCCTGAACACCTCTGTTCTCTGTGTAGAGAAACCCCCTGAACACCTCTGTTCTCTGTGTAGAGAAACCCCCTGAACACCTCTGTTCTCTGTGTAGAGAAACCCCCTGAACACCTCTGTTCTCTGTGTAGAGAAACCCCCTGAACACCTCTGTTCTCTGTGTAGAGAAACCCCCTGAACACCTCTGTTCTCTGTGTAGAGAAACCCCCTGAACACCTCTGTTCTCTGTGTAGAGAAACCCCCTGAACACCTCTGTTCTCTGTGTAGAGAAACCCCCTGGACACCTCTGTTCTCTGTGTAGAGAAACCCCCTGAACACCTCTGTTCTCTGTGTAGAGAAACCCCCTGAACACCTCTGTTCTCTGTGTAGAGAAACCCCCTGAACACCTCTGTTCTCTGTGTAGAGAAACCCCCTGAACACCTCTGTTCTCTGTGTAGAGAAACCCCCTGAACACCTCTGTTCTCTGTGTAGAGAAACCCCCTGAACACCTCTGTTCTCTGTGTAGAGAAACCCCCTGAACACCTCTGTTCTCTGTGTAGAGAAACCCCCTGAACACCTCTGTTCTCTGTGTAGAGAAACCCCCTGAACACCTCTGTTCTCTGTGTAGAGAAACCCCCTGAACACCTCTGTTCTCTGTGTAGAGAAACCCCCTGAACACCTCTGTTCTCTGTGTAGAGAAACCCCCTGAACACCTCTGTTCTCTGTGTAGAGAAACCCCCTGAACACCTCTGTTCTCTGTGTAGAGAAACCCCCTGAACACCTCTGTTCTCTGTGTAGAGAAACCCCCTGAACACCTCTGTTCTCTGTGTAGGGAAACCCCCTGAACACCTCTGTTCTCTGTGTAGAGAAACCCCCTGAACACCTCTGTTCTCTGTGTAGAGAAACCCCCTGAACACCTCTGTTCTCTGTGTAGAGAAACCCCCTGAACACCTCTGTTCTCTGTGTAGAGAAACCCCCTGAACACCTCTGTTCTCTGTGTAGAGAAGCCCCCTGAACACCTCTGTTCTCTGTGTAGAGAAACCCCCTGAACACCTCTGTTCTCTGTGTAGAGAAACCCCCTGAACACCTCTGTTCTCTGTGTAGAGAAACCCCCTGAACACTTCTGTTCTCTGTGTAGAGAAACCCCCTGAACACCCCTGTTCTCTGTGTAGAGAAACCCCCTGAACACCTCTGTTCTCTGTGTAGAGAAACCCCCTGAACACCTCTGTTCTCTGTGTAGAGAAACCCCCTGAACACCTCTGTTCTCTGTGTAGAGAAACCCCCTGAACACCTCTGTTCTCTGTGTAGAGAAACCCCCTGAACACCTCTGTTCTCTGTGTAGAGAAACCCCCTGAACACCTCTGTTCTCTGTGTAGAGAAACCCCCTGAACACCTCTGTTCTCTGTGTAGAGAAACCCCCTGAACACCTCTGTTCTCTGTGTAGAGAAACCCCCTGAACACCTCTGTTCTCTGTGTAGAGAAACCCCCTGAACACCTCTGTTCTCTGTGTAGAGAAACCCCCTGAACACCTCTGTTCTCTGTGTAGAGAAACCCCCTGAACACCTCTGTTCTCTGTGTAGAGAAACCCCCTGAACACCTCTGTTCTCTGTGTAGAGAAACCCCCTGAACACCTCTGTTCTCTGTGTAGAGAAACCCCCTGAACACCTCTGTTCTCTGTGTAGAGAAACCCCCTGAACACCTCTGTTCTCTGTGTAGAGAAACCCCCTGAACACCTCGGTTCTCTGTGTAGAGAAACCCCCTGAACACCTCTGTTCTCTGTGTAGAGAAACCCCCTGAACACCTCTGTTCTCTGTGTAGAGAAACCCCCTGGACACCTCTGTTCTCTGTGTAGAGAAACCCCCTGAACACCTCTGTTCTCTGTGTAGAGAAACCCCCTGAACACCTCTGTTCTCTGTGTAGAGAAACCCCCTGAACACCTCTGTTGTCTGTGTAGGGAAACCCCCTGAACACCTCTGTTCTCTGTGTAGAGAAACCCCCTGAACACCTCTGTTCTCTGTGTAGAGAAACCCCCTGAACACCTCTGTTCTCTGTGTAGAGAAACCCCCTGGACACCTCTGTTCTCTGTGTAGAGAAACCCCCTGAACACCTCTGTTCTCTGTGTAGAGAAACCCCCTGGACACCTCTGTTCTCTGTGTAGAGAAACCCCCTGAACACCTCTGTTCTCTGTGTAGAGAAACCCCCTGGACACCTCTGTTCTCTGTGTAGAGAAACCCCCTGAACACCTCTGTTCTCTGTGTAGAGAAACCCCCTGAACACCTCTGTTCTCTGTGTAGAGAAACCCCCTGGACACCTCTGTTCTCTGTGTAGAGAAACCCCCTGGACACCTCTGTTCTCTGTGTAGAGAAACCCCCTGAACACCTCTGTTCTCTGTGTAGAGAAACCCCCTGAACACCTCTGTTCTCTGTGTAGAGAAACCCCCTGACCACCTCTGTTCTCTGTGTAGAGAAACCCCCTGGACACCTCTGTTCTCTGTGTAGAGAAACCCCCTGGACACCTCTGTTCTCTGTGTAGAGAAACCCCCTGGACACCTCTGTTCTCTGTGTAGAGAAACCCCCTGGACACCTCTGTTCTCTGTGTAGAGAAACCCCCTGGACACCTCTGTTCTCTGTGTAGAGAAACCCCCTGGACACCTCTGTTCTCTGTGTAGAGAAACCCCCTGGACACCTCTGTTCTCTGTGTAGAGAAACCCCCTGGACACCTCTGTTCTCTGTGTAGAGAAACCCCCTGGACACCTCTGTTCTCTGTGTAGAGAAACCCCCTGGACACCTCTGTTCTCTGTGTAGAGAAACCCCCTGGACACCTCTGTTCTCTGTGTAGAGAAACCCCCTGGACACCTCGGTTCTCTGTGTAGAGAAACCCCCTGGACACCTCTGTTCTCTGTGTAGAGAAACCCCCTGACCACCTCTGTTCTCTGTGTAGGGACGTTCACAGGGGTGTGTAAAGAAATTGATTATTTCCTCGAGGATGCAGACTATGAGCAGGATGCTGCGGAATACCTACTGAGTGAGTACACACACACACACACACACAGAGACACACACACACACAGAGTCACACACACACACACAGAGACACACACACAGAGACACACACACAGAGACAGAGACACACACACACACACACACACACACACAGAGAGACACACAACACACACACACACACAGAGAGAGAGAGACACACACACTTAACACATACTGAATTTTGAGTGTAATTTTGACTTTTCTCTCTGTCTGTGTGTCTCTGTGTGTGTGTGTCTGTGTGTGTGTGTGTGTGTGTGTGTGTGTGTCTCTGTGTGTGTGTGTGTGTGTCTCTCTGTGTGTGTGTGTCTCTCTGTGTGTGTGTGTGTCTCTCTCTGTGTGTGTGTGTGTGTGTCTCTCTGTGTGTGTGTGTGTCTCTCTGTGTGTGTGTGTGTCTCTGTGTGTGTGTGTCTCTGTGTGTGTATGTGTGTGTGTTGAAGGAGCAGTGAGAGCCTCCAGTATATTCCCCATAATGAGTGTAGGTCTGTTGTTTCTGGGAGGAGTCTGTGTGGCCGGCAGCGAGTTCTACAAGACACAACACAACGTCATGCTCAGCGCTGGCATACTGTTCGTCTCCGCAGGTCAGCCCTCTCTCTCTCTCTCTCTCTGTCTCGCTCTCTCTCTCATCTACATCTCAGCAAACTCTCTCTCTCTTTCTCATCTACATCTCAGCAAACTCTCTCTCTCTACCTCTCTCTCTCTGTCTCTTTCTCTCTCTCTCGTCTACATCTCAGCTAACTCTCTCTCTCTCCCCCCTCTCCCTCTCCAGGACTCAGTAACATCATTGGCATCATCGTCTACATCTCGGCTAACTCTGGTGACCCGGGTCAGAGCGACAGTAAGAAGAGTTACTCCTACGGCTGGTCTTTCTACTTCGGGGCGTTGTCCTTCATCTTGGCTGAGATGGTGGGCGTTCTGACAGTACACGCCTTCATAGAGCGTCACCGAAAGCTCCGGACCCGCGGCCGCCGCTCCTTCACCAAACACGCTCTGTTCCGCTCCGCGTCCTACTACAGCCGCTACAACCGCTACAGACGCCGCTCCAGTTACCGCGGCAACGTGGACTACCGTCACTCGCTGTCGTCGGCGGGGCAGCTGCGACCTCGCGACCCCTCGCCGTTGCCGGTGGCCCTGTCCGTGTCAAAGGTTGTCGCCGCGGGGTCGGAGTTGGCCTCGCACAAACTAACGCCGCCCGACAACAAGATGGCAGCCGCTGTAGGAGGAGGAGGAGGAGGAGGGGTGGATGTTGCGAGGAGCGTTTTCCTGTTGCCACTGACAAGCAAGCCCAACAACAAGGACATGTTGCCTAGCAATGCTGCTAACAGGAAGACAACACCTGTCTGAGAGAGAGAGAGAGAGAGAGAGAGAGAGAGAGAGAGAGAGAGAGAGAGAGAGAGAGAGAGAGAGAGAGAGAGAGAGAGAGAGAGAGAGAGAGAGAGAGAGAGAGAGAGAGAGAGAGAGAGAGAGAGAGAGAGAGAGAGAGAGAGAGAGAGAGAGAGAGAGAGAGAGAGAGAGAGAGAGAGAGAGAGAGAGAGAGAGAGAGAGAGAGAGAGAGAGAGAGAGAGAGCGTTAGCTGAGATGTAGACGAGAGAGACAGAGACAGACAGACAGAGAGAGAGAGAGAGAGAGAGAGGACAAAAGTTGACAGGATGGAACACTACCTCTGTCTGATGACCGTAGAACAGACAGGATGGAACACTACCTCTGTCTGATGACCGTAGAACAGACAGGATGGAACACTGCCTCTGTCTGATGACCGTAGAACAGACAGGATGGAACACTACCTCTGTCTGATGACCGTAGAACAGACAGGATGGAACACTACCTCTGTCTGATGACCGTAGAACAGACAGGATGGAACACTACCTCTGTCTGATGACCGTAGAACAGACAGGATGGAACACTACCTCTGTCTGATGACCGTAGAACAGACAGGATGGAACACTACCTCTGTCTGATGACCGTAGAACAGACAGGATGGAACACTGCCTCTGTCTGATGGCCGTAGAACAGACAGGATGGAACACTACCTCTGTCGGATGACCGTAGAACAGACAGGATGGAACACTACCTCTGTCTGATGACCGTAGAACAGACAGGATGGAACACTACCTCTGTCTGATGACCGTAGAACAGACAGGATGGAACACTACCTCTGTCTGATGACCGTAGAACAGACAGGATGGAACACTGACAACACTCATACTGCTGTGCAGAACCGTATAGAATTGATCTGTCTGTCTTTCTCTGTCTGTTCAGTTTGTTTCCTGGAAGCTTAAATGACCCCTGACCTCTGTCGAGAGCCAATGACAGACCCAGATCCAGTGTAGCTGTCCGACCTGGCATCCAATAAGCTGGCTCCCTTTTGTTTTCTGTTACAAAAGCCCTCTCTTTTAAGATGTTGTGTTGTTCTGCTGACTGACCTCTAGTAACTCTTAGTCGGCCCTCACACTGTCTATAATAAATACACTGACTAACCTCTAGTAGCTCTTAGTCTGCCCTCACACTGTCTATAATAAATACACTGACTAACCTCTAGTAACTCTTAGTCGGCCCTCACACTGTCTATAATAAATACACTGACTAACCTCTAGTAGCTCTTAGTCTGCCCTCACACTGTCTATAATAAATACACTGACTAACCTCTAGTAACTCTTAGTCTGTCTATAATAAATACACTGACTAACCTCTAGTAACTCTTAGTCTGCCCTCACACTGTCTATAATAAATACACTGACTAACCTCTAGTAACTCTTAGTCTGTCTATAATAAATACACTGAATAACCTCTAGTAACTCTTAGTCTGTCTATAATAAATACACTGACTGACCTCTAGTAACTCTTAGTCTGTCTATAATAAATACACTGACTAACCTCTAGTAACTCTTAGTCGGCCCTCACACTGTCTATAATAAATACACTGACTAACCTCTAGTAGCTCTTAGTCTGCCCTCACACTGTCTATAATAAATACACTGACTAACCTCTAGTAACTCTTAGTCTGTCTATAATAAATACACTGACTAACCTCTAGTAACTCTTAGTCTGTCTATAATAAATACACTGACTAACCTCTAGTAGCTCTTAGTCTGTTTATAATAAATACACTGACTAACCTCTAGTAGCTCTTAGTCTGTCTATAATAAATACACTGACTAACCTCTAGTAACTCTTAGTCGGCCCTCACACTGTCTATAATAAATACACTGACTAACCTCTAGTAACTCTTAGTCGGCCCTCACACTGTCTATAATAAATACACTGACTAACCTCTAGTAACTCTTAGTCGGCCCTCACACTGTCTATAATAAATACACTGACTAACCTCTAGTAACTCTTAGTCTGTCTATAATAAATACACTGACTAACCTCTAGTAACTCTTAGTCTGTCTATAATAAATACACTGACTAACCTCTAGTAACTCTTAGTCTGCCCTCACACTGTCTATAATAAATACACTGACTAACCTCTAGTAGCTCTTAGTCTGCCCTCACACTGTCTATAATAAATACACTGACTAACCTCTAGTAACTCTTAGTCTGCCCTCACACTGTCTATAATAAATACACTGACTAACCTCTAGTAACTCTTAGTCTGCCCTCACACTGTCTATAATAAATACACTGACTAACCTCTAGTAACTCTTAGTCTGCCCTCACACTGTCTATAATAAATACACTGACTAACCTCTAGTAACTCTTAGTCTGCCCTCACACTGTCTATAATAAATACACTGACTAACCTCTAGTAACTCTTAGTCTGCCCTCACACTGTCTATAATAAATACACTGACTAACCTCTAGTAACTCTTAGTCTGCCCTCACACTGTCTATAATAAATACACTGACTAACCTCTAGTAACTCTTAGTCTGCCCTCACACTGTCTATAATAAATACACTGACTAACCTCTAGTAACTCTTAGTCTGCCCTCACACTGTCTATAATAAATACACTGACTAACCTCTAGTAACTCTTAGTCTGCCCTCACACTGTCTATAATAAATACACTGACTAACCTCTAGTAACTCTTAGTCTGCCCTCACACTGTCTATAATAAATACACTGACTAACCTCTAGTAACTCTTAGTCTGCCCTCACACTGTCTATAATAAATACACTGACTAACCTCTAGTAACTCTTAGTCTGCCCTCACACTGTCTATAATAAATACACTGACTAACCTCTAGTAACTCTTAGTCTGCCCTCACACTGTCTATAATAAATACACTGACTAACCTCTAGTAGCTCTTAGTCTGCCTATAATAAATACACTGACTGACCTCTAGTAACTCTTAGTCTGTCTATAATAAATACACTGACTAACCTCTAGTAACTCTTAGTCTGTCTATAATAAATACACTGACTAACCTCTAGTAACTCTTAGTCTGTCTATAATAATTACACTGACTAACCTCTAGTAGCTCTTAGTCTGCCTATAATAAATACACTGACTGACCTCTAGTAACTCTTAGTCTGCCCTCACACTGTCTATAATAAATACACTGACTAACCTCTAGTAGCTCTTAGTCTGCCTATAATAAATACACTGACTAACCTCTAGTAACTCTTAGTCTGTCTATAATAAATACACTGACTGACCTCTAGTAACTCTTAGTCTGTCTATAATAAATACACTGACTAACCTCTAGTAACTCTTAGTCTGTCTATAATAATTACACTGACTAACCTCTAGTAGCTCTTAGTCTGTCTATAATAAATACACTGACTAACCTCTAGTAGCTCTTAGTCTGTCTATAATAAATACACTGACTAACCTCTAGTAGCTCTTAGTCTGTCTATAATAAATACACTGACTAACCTCTAGTAGCTCTTAGTCTGTCTATAATAAATACACTGACTAACCTCTAGTAACTCTTAGTTGGCCCTCACACTGTCTATAATAAATACACTGACTAACCTCTAGTAACTCTTAGTCTGTCTATAATAAATACACTGACTAACCTCTAGTAACTCTTAGTCTGTCTATAATAAATACACTGACTAACCTCTAGTAACTCTTAGTCGGCCCTCACACTGTCTATAATAAATACACTGACTAACCTCTAGTAACTCTTAGTCTGTCCTCACACTGTCTATAATAAATACACTGACTAACCTCTAGTAACTCTTAGTCTGTCTATAATAAATACACTGACTAACCTCTAGTAACTCTTAGTTGGCCCTCACACTGTCTATAATAAATACACTGACTAACCTCTAGTAACTCTTAGTCTGTCTATAATAAATACACTGACTAACCTCTAGTAACTCTTAGTCTGCCCTCACACTGTCTATAATAAATACACTGACTAACCTCTAGTAACTCTTAGTCTGTCTATAATAAATACACTGACTAACCTCTAGTAACTCTTAGTCTGTCTATAATAAATACACTGACTAACCTCTAGTAACTCTTAGTCTGTCTATAATAAATACACTGACTGACCTCTAGTAACTCTTAGTCTGTCTATAATAAATACACTGACTAACCTCTAGTAACTCTTAGTCTGTCTATAATAAATACACTGACTAACCTCTAGTAACTCTTAGTCTGCCCTCACACTGTCTATAATAAATACACTGACTAACCTCTAGTAACTCTTAGTCTGTCTATAATAAATACACTGACTAACCTCTAGTAACTCTTAGTCTGTCTATAATAAATACACTGACTAACCTCTAGTAACTCTTAGTCTGCCCTCACACTGTCTATAATAAATACACTGACTGACCTCTAGTAACTCTTAGTCTGTCTATAATAAATTCACTGACTAACCTCTAGTAACTCTTAGTCTGCCCTCACACTGTCTATAATAAATACACTGACTAACCTCTAGTAACTCTTAGTCTGCCCTCACACTGTCTATAATATATACACTGACTAACCTCTAGTAACTCTTAGTCTGTCTATAATAAATACACTGACTAACCTCTAGTAACTCTTAGTCTGTCTATAATAAATACACTGACTAACCTCTAGTAACTCTTAGTCTGCCCTCACACTGTCTATAATAAATACACTGACTAACCTCTAGTAACTCTTAGTTGGCCCTCACACTGTCTATAATAAATACACTGACTAACCTCTAGTAACTCTTAGTCTGTCTATAATAAATACACTGACTAACCTCTAGTAACTCTTAGTCTGCCCTCACACTGTCTATAATAAATACACTGACTAACCTCTAGTAA